>NW_026775576.1:105696029-105786029 GCF_030987335.1 Cornus florida
CATCGCCATTCTATGGGAAACCTTTCTATATGATCTTTCTCCATCTTGCCATCACCTAGAATAAAAAAGCATTTGACACTTTCATAACAGAAAAGATATTCTAAGTCCACCTAGTTGACTGCAAATTCCATCCCCAGAATACAAAATGCATGTGTTACCAAATAGAGCTCTAAGCCATCCTCATAGTAGGTATTGGCAGGATCTTACTAAAATCTGCTATCGACAGGCAGACATGCAGCATATTTCCACTTCTCCCAGGTCATCTTATGCAAACACTGGTTAATATCTTCAAATCGTCAGTTAAGGCTAGATTAGGCGTCTTAACTACATAATTAAGCCTAAAAGGTCTCAGCACAAGTCCTGAACATCTAGAGGTAGCCACCATAAACCTTCAGCCTACCCCGAAATATATGTAGACCTACGAAGCCTAACAGAAGCTATTTGAAGAGAAGCCCCTAACATTTATCTCTAAATTATTTAAACCTTTTTTCACATTTAGATAAATAATTTTAAGAATATAAAATGGAATATATGGAGTGTAACTTTAGTAAATCTAGAAATAAAAATGAGGATTTAGTGAGGATTGAGAATCAAGAGGTACAAAAAAAATGACCATTTTTGCTATTTAGGCTCAATTATTCGTAATGAAGGAGAAATTGGAGATGGCGTTAATCATAGAATGGGTTAAATGAAGGAGTGCATCTAATATATTAAGTGATAGGCGCATGCCCATACGATTGAAAGGGATGTTCTATCGAGCAGCTATTAGAACAGCCATACTTTATGGCACAGAATGTTGGGTAGCTAGGAAACAACACATGCATAAAGTTTGCAAAATTACAATTGTAGAGAAGGATGTGCAGTAAGACTAGAAAGGATAGAATTAAAAATAATCACATTTGGGAGATGGTTGGAGTAGCACAATTTGGAAATTAAATGGGTGAAAATCGGTTAAGAACTTGAGATGGTTTGGTCATGTGCAAATGAGACCTTTAAGTACACTAGTTAGGAAAATTGACATAGTCCACATTGAAGGTTTGTTGTTGGGAAGAGGAAGACCAAAATTAACCTGGGTAGAGTTAGTTGTAGAGTTAGCAAGGATGGATATGCTAGCATGTGGATTAACTGAGAGTGGAATAGACACATAGAACTCATGTAGCCGAGCCCAAGTAGTTGGGAAAAAGGCTGGTGGCGGTTGTTGTAGATAAATAATTTTAAGAATAGAGAGTAAAGTTTCCTTCCCTCCAAATAATTAAGATATTTTTTGCATCCAAGTAAATAATTTAAAGAATGTAACGATTAGTAGGGGGGCCAAAGGCCCAAGTATAATTTACAACTAGGACAAGCCACTCTGGTACAACCAATGCCCAGGAGTCAAACAAGCAAGTGGGGACTGCTGGACAAGGCCAAAGAGAGGATGCAGAAACTGGTGTTAGTCGATCACCACGAGCATAGCCTATCATGCTTTGTTGAGCAATCGATTATATTACAAGAGAAGGAGGATCAAATGACTCCAAGTATTACGCCATGCAACCTAAATTTATAAACTAATACAGGAAAATGAGACTGAAAAATCATGTATTTATCATATTCAACTATAGAGCATCAATGTTTTACTAGAGATTAGACAAGCAGGAGAACAACAATTGCTCCACATAATTGGAACATACTACTTGTGTTAACAACATAATAAGTTCATTTCCCAAACCAATATAATCAGAAACAAACTGATGATTGAACAAAATCAACATGTTTCCCCAGAACAAGATCGATTTAAGAACATTAATTCAGACAAACTAAGACACAAATAAAGAATAATACTCTTTACCATTGACGCCTTCCATGGCACCACTAACAACATGCTGTGCAGCAACATCATAGACATGACGTGTTGTAGTTGTAGGGCCAAATACCCGATCTGGAAGCATACCAAGAAGACATTCAATTATATATAGAATGTTAATCAAATGATTAGTTTGTACAAGTTTTTACATTTCAAACATGTGATGAATAATTGACATGGAAAGAAAGCATAATATTTCTTCGAGTTATTGAGAGAAATAAAAAAGGATTAACAAACACGTACAACAAACTAGAACAATATTTAAAGTTTTTACAACAAAAAAAAAATTTATTTGAAGAACAAACTTGAAACAAGGCCAGCTTGGAAGTTGTTTTATTTCAATGTAGAACCTTTGAATAAGGCTGCAGAACAAATGAAGTAGCTCAAGCTTGTTTCCGCAACTTTCAAGCTTGGAAAAAACACCACCATGTAATAAGACTTCAAAGCACCAGCTTTTCAATCACCACCCCCTCCCTCAACATTTTCTACTAAACATTAAACAGCTCAGCTCATCCACTACATCCACCTCCCAATAATCAACTAACACATAAATCTAAAAGATCACACATTACATCTTACTCAGCAGACCTGAGATATGCAGCAGTCACCACCACCACAGCTTCTTTGTTCTCCGCAATGCCAGAAATCTCTGCAAACGATGTCTTCAGATCTACCTCCCAGCACCAAATGTGAGACAAAGGTAAACTTTCTGACAATCTCCCACAGAAAGTAATGAAATGAGCAGTCACTGCCACTTCTCAATCCCTTTCCAGAGACCAAGCCATGGAGCCCTAATACTTTCCTTCCACCATCTTTCCTATGGGTTTCTCCCATCTGTCACAATCCATAAACACTTACCTAAAAGGGTTTTGATTGAGCACCTTAAGCTTTCAGAGCCTCAACCCCTACAATGGATCCCACACGCTGCCCAGTCCACCATATGGTACTTAAATTCATCCTCCAAATCCCGCCCCAAAGAAAATGATTCCATAAGCTCTCAAGTCTATCTGCTACTGATGATGTAATTGTGAAGAGCTACATGAAGCAAGTGAAAGAAGGTTGAGGCATTAACCTTCCTCCCTAGGATAAGAATTGTCTATTCTACTAACAATCTCCTCTTGAACCTCTATACTACTCAATCCCACATAGCCTTTGCTCTCACAAAAGCACTCAAAAAGTCAATTTTAGCACCAAATACGTAGAAGGTAGACAGCCCACCTTGCAGATGCAAAATGGTAGCTTAATTATCCATCTTTCCCACCTTTTCATCTGAGGATTTGCCTTAAAACTGATACATAACCGTGAAAATAGTGTAGCTACCAGCCTTGTCCCTTGGCGTGCCAAAAGTAATCGTATCATTGACATATCAACTGTTTTCTTTAATCATCCAACAAAATCCTCCATTACTATAATATGGAGAAGAGGCAAAAGGGCCGTTGTTGCAAATTTCTAAAGTTGGCAAAAAAATCTCAAGTCACAAACCAAAACAGAGAACCTAACTGTCGAGAAGTGCGAACTGATCCAATTGTGTTCCATTGGCACCTAAAACCCATCTTTTTATCACATACAGTAAAAGGCTCCAGTTCACTAGTACGTAAGCCTTTTAAGTACCAAACTTACAAACTACCAACTCATCACTCTTTATGAAGAAGAATAAGTATGGTAACATAAAGCGCACACAACAATCCTTCAAATCAACCACACCTTTTTTAGGATTAATGAGATCAACGCATTCAAATCCCTCACTAATTGGAGTAATAAACACGCATAATGGTGTTATTACAACCCTTTCTATGGCAAGTGATTTATGACTATCTTGAGGCCATGTTTGGAATTGGAATCATTAATTGAAATCCATATTCGAGGAATTGGGGGATTCCTATATGTGAAATGTGAATGCACATGGAATCAAGTGGAATTGAATCAAAATTATGACTAATAAAGTATAGAAAGAAAAAATAGTATTTGTAGGAGATGTAATCACTAACCAATATGGGAGCACCTTAATGGATTGGTGAAAATCATGGTCACTACACCTCCTCTCTACTAGTGTTTTTATTCCCACACACAAGGGAATGCAAATACCTCCACCACAATCAACCCCCTTCCTTTTTGCCTAGGTTTGGGTTGAGATACCCTACCATTAGGTGGAGGCACCCAAAATACTACGATCAGACTAATTAGTGCCTTTTAGTTCTAACAACCAAAGGTGGTCTAAGGATCATTAATAATAAGACAACTAAGTACAGTACATTTTACATTTACCAATTCAATTGAAAGAAACTTTCTGCAACAAAAAAATTGTCCATTCATGAATTGCAGTATAGGATCTAAGGCAATCATAAATAATCATGTTTACAGATGCAACATAACTAAATTGAGATGAATGAGATTAATGACTATAATGGATAAAATTAAAACCATGAACGAATTTTCAGAATATGATGCCACCAACCAACACAATTTGAGAAAAGGTTGATGGAGATGTTTTGGACAAATGCAACCATGAGCTGTCAGTGCACTAATGAGGAGTAATACGGTTTAGGTCAGTTTATGACACTTGCAAAGTCAAAATATCTTAAAACACACGCAACAACCAACCAATTAACCATTTGAACAAGAAAAACAAACATGTATATTTATTCATACAATTTCCACCCTTTCCAGAACTTTTATGTCACTTGTTTCTAGATAAGTAAATACAATTTTAAAGTTTTAAACCTACTCATACATTTTATAATCTAACTACCAAATTGTCAAGATTAACCACAGAGTAAATAATTTAATGGTATATAAACTTCTCATTTTATTTTTGATAACTCTTTGTTTTTGCATTCCAGTGGTTTCTTCATTACAAATTATTTAGTTCCTCATTCACTTCTTTAACTAGTTATGTGGACAGGAAAGGTAATAAATTTCAAGACTCCACAAGTATTTTGAACTTTTTTTCTCCAAATATGTCAGAATCACGTACCATAGGCATATGCAATCGATGGATTATGCTCACTCCGTACAATGCTTTCACCGTCTGCATACCATGCAATCTCTTCTCCTTGCCGAATTTCTCTTGGACTACTCCAAACACGAACGAAACGTTCAGAAACATTGACAAATAATTAAACCGAAATCGGAAATTCAAAATTGGAACGAAACACTCCAAATCATAAAATTAACGAAAAAGTAGACCAAATTCGGAAATTCAGAAAGCACCTGAGCGGCCGAAACCGGACAGTAACAGTTACATTCTCTTTGGATCCCTCTGCATCCAAACTCTCGGAGTAGAAGTACTGCGGTTTACTCCTCGCGGACGACGCCGGTGAACTCAGACCGTCAACGGAAGCTTCAGGAAACTGTTTGGACGACGTCGTGGTCGATGACGAAGGCGAGTTCCCTGCTTTTGAGCTCGATTTCTTAGTGGCCGATCCTCGTTTCGGCGCCATTGTAGCTTCAAATTGAAACAACTAAGAATTACTAACAATCAAGAAAAACAAGTAGAATCGTTTAACAAATTAACACATTATATAGTGTGATTTGAAGAAATCAGCCGAGCAGTAAACGAATACACAATAAAAATAGAGAGAGATAGAATTGTACCGGATATCTTTTCAGGAGTAAAGGATCTGTGAGAGAAAGTAAAGGAAGAACATAATCATCATAAGGATTATGAGAGAGAGAAATGTGAGGCTTATACTAGGGCTATTTTACGAGATTATATTGCTTGCCTTGGAAGCGATGCCATTTCATTGAAAGGCAAAAACACATTTTCAATCTATACTTTCTGCTAGTAAAAGAAGATCTATACTTTAGACACACAGACACAGAGAGAGAGAGAGAGAGAGAGAGAGAGAGGACACGAAAAGAGCGTGTGCGTAGGGGGAGAGAGAGTGCGAGTAGGTTCAACGTCCAATCTAGAGAGAGAAAGTAATGAGGGTGTGTGTGGAGTTAAACGTCCGTTTGTCTTTCATTCGTTTTTTCTTTGTGAGAGACGAAATGTCATTTCCGTTTTCATTTCATTTTTTTTTTTTTTTTTTTTGCAGACGTACGTGTGCGATGATATTGACGACCCGGGGGTCTAAATAGGATAGCAGGTCTAAACTAATGACAGTGAATGAAAGCACCAATATGCGTAAATTACGGAATGGAAAAAAAAAACTTTCTTTGTACTGTGATTTGCGCGTGTATTACAGGAACGATAATAAATAATTAAATGTGCTTGTTCTTGTACATTCATTTTTTTAGAGTCTGAATAAATTAGGCGTAGTTATTATTTTGCTCTCTCCTAAACTAATTTGTCAATTTCTCTTGAACTAATTTGTCAATTTTAACTACAAAAAGTAAATAATGTTCTAAATTATAATAATATACTGCGTATTATATTACATTTTATTCCAGAGAAAAATAAAATTCTCATTTTATAAAATTTGGTCAATAAATCTAAAATAAAACACTAAGGTGTCGCGCATTATAAATTTCAAAAGAACTCTAAATTTCAAAAGATCAAAATAATTTATCCATATAAAGCCAATGAAAATTCCGTGAAACTAAAAGATATTAATATGGTCATTAAGTATAATTTATTATATATCTCAAGTGCATGACACGTGACTTCTTTCCATTTATTTTTTTTTACGGTAGAAGAGTAGAGGGGGTTTTTTTAGCAATATTTTATGAAACTTTAGTGGACATTTTAATTAGTATATTTTTTGACATTTTGCAAGAAAGTTGTTTATATTGTATTATTTATGGTTTCAAAAAGAGTATTCTAATTGTTTAGTTATTATAGCTACTCCCACAAAGGGAGAGAAATGCTGTCTACCAAACACTCATTGTAACTAAAAAGGATTCCTTCTGCATTGTTTAGTTTCCAACTGTCTTAATCCGAGTTAGGTTTGTATGTGCCCCTAAAATAGTACAGTAAAAAGTAAAAAGTAAAACCCAACAGATTGACCTTCTGATAATATCATCACCTCATTTTCTACGCAGCCATGAAAATAGTTATGCCTGTCGGTAGAAGCAATCAATTAATTTAGACACTTGTTTGTGGTTACTAGGCAACTAAGTTCACTGTCAATCTTTTAATGCCTATTGTGAGATTTATGGACACTAATTAATAAATAATAAGAAGTATATAAAAAATTTATTTTTATATCCATTTGAATTACCGTTGGTCCTATTTATCTTTATCAAAAAAATCATTCCATTCATTAGATATCTTCCGTTTCATGATTTTATAGAATTCTCCTACTCTTTGTATTATTATTATTATTATTATTATTATTATGGATTATAAAACTTATTTTGATTAATGAATGGTTGTTAAAAGTATCAAACAGATATCCTTGGAATTTTTTTTAACTAAGAATCTGCATTATCTCATTGCACGAACTGCTTGGCATTTTTAATAAATAAAATGACTAAATTACTATTTTCTCCTCTATCTTACAACTTACTATTTTTATACGCACATATGTAAACTGCCAACAATTTGTGTTTAGGGTTTCCTGTCCATCTTTATTGGGTTCTCTTCTTTAATTAAAATTTTCACAGCATAGATCTCACATATACCTCAAACAATTAGTCAATGTATGAGTAATATATATAATAATCTTAACATTAACATCAGTGTCAAAGAACCATTGCAAGCAGAAAATTTTGATTAACAACTCAAGGTAGAATCAAGATTTGAAAATTTGCATTCAACAATAACATCCAGCATAGTTATTTACCAGAAAATAATAATAATAATAACATTGCATCAATTACAACTGGCAAAATTCACTACTAGGAGACCATAATCTACCATTCAATTCATATAATTTGTGGGTTTGTAGATTTACAAGTGTTATGGTTTCCGAATTGAAAGAATGATAGAAGAGTTCCAATTTAATGAATTCCTTAATAAAATTGTAAGATTAAGGAGGAGGAGAAAATGACAGTTTAGTCATATTGTTTACTAAAATAAAGAGTTGGAGAGATAGAGAAGTTTATAGAATGCCAATATCACTTCCCTTTTGGTAAAGTGTCAAACTGTCACCTATGTGCAATATATATATATATATACACACATATATATCTTTATTCAATTTGATATTTACATTACAAGTTTTTTCCTTTTGGATTATTTGCCAAAAAAAAAAAGTTTTTGTACTATAAGAGAGAATCATCTTATCATTTGAATATCTATCACTGTCAAGTTTAGAGTGAAGAGGAAAAACGATTAAATTTGAAATTGGCGTTTAATATAAACCAACCATCTTTATCACTGTACAGTACTCCTCATCTATCTCTATCAAGTATCAACGATCAAACAAGTTATTAGGTAGCAAGTATTAATCAGTTTCACAATAAGGGCACCACCACGTCGTTGCATTACCCACCCATGATCAATTAATTACACCCCTAACTGAACGGAAAATAATAATAATAATAATAATAATATCACCCCTACCTATTAGCAGAATTAAAACTCATACATAAATTATATATATATATAAAAGTATATTTTAGCATTGGTTAGTCTGATAATTACACAACTCACACACCCTTTATGGCTTTATCCGACGCACTGGGTCTCATAGAGCACCCAAGGGACTCCTAACACAGGGTCCACCGGTAACAAGGAAAAGATTAAAGTCATTAAAAAGTTAAGAACCAGACCCTTCCCGGGTCACATGTTGGTGGATAGTTGCAAATTAACGAAGTTATGGTCAACTAACTGCTACGGAAAGGAAAATTTTATATTCAACTATGATAGAAGTGGACAACTTAGCGAAAGAGAACCAAAAAAAAAAAAAAAAAACTGGTACAATGTCACTGCAAAAAAGTAAGGTAATCATGAGGGGGACGTCTGAGAACACAGCTGTCCCAGACCAACAGTTCCCCCAACACAACATATAGCTTGTGAGTTTCCTTACTCGCACCTATTTAGGACGCCCAGGACCACCATATCCCAATACACACCTGATGACATGTCCATAATAAACTCACCATGAGACCATCCTCGTGATAGCTTTTTCTCAGAATGCTTAGAGGAAAGATGATATTATATATATAGGTAGACGACCACAAGGAGAGTTCTAAATACTTTTTTTGGTTAATTATGCATATATATATATATATATATATAGAGAGAGAGAGAGAGAGAGAGATGACATTAGAGATATTGGTAGAAACCAAAGTGTTGAAGATTAATCTTGAAAATCTAGAGATGTTGTATTCATTTATCTTATGTTAATGGTCATACATGATACTCCTTATGAAGAGGGTCAACAAAAGAATATTAGAACTCTCCGCCCCGGGGGGGGGGGGGGGGGGGGGGGGGGGTTCATCCCCTCTTTTCTGTAAGCAACCAAGAACCAAAACAACAGCCTCTATGTAAATTACCTTTCGTACTGTAGAAATAAAAACATTGTTTAGCCCAATTCTGAAGTTTTCTTTGTGCTTCTGATAGTGGCATCACTGTATCAAAACCCAACACTGGTATTACAGCATCAAAAACAAACATACGGGTATCTGATACTATAATATGGATGCAACAAAGCAGCAGGAATAACTGGTTCATTTTCACACTCCTCATATATAATATATGCCAGATTTTTTTATCTCGACTAGGAAGCATCCAAAAACGTTAACCAGCAGAGAAGCCAAGGGGTAACACTTGGAGGATGCATAATTACTTCTACTCAGAGAACACCTCAAGCAGAAATGGATGAATTTGTCTCGGCAAGAATTCGGCAATATGCATTGTGCTCTGTAGTGTTCTTAAAGCCCGGAATAAAATCAGAAAAGAATCTTAGCACTGCTGCTAAATGTTGGGAGTCCTTAGAAGTATAAGCCGCTTCAAGAAACAGTGAAGGTCGGACACTATTGACCTGAAATCCACCCCCATACTTATGTTAGAAATCCTTAAATTTTTGGTAACTCATACCAACAACAAAATATAATCTGTCCAAACATTTCGCGTGTTGGTGAAAAATCAGAGTAGTTGTTCTCCCTAAATTAATAGCAAGGCCGGATTTTTTTAAACACCACATTAATTTTCAATGCAGAGTCACATAAGTGTTTATTGTCTACTTAGGTATGTGTTATAGAAAGGTTTCCAAGTTTCATTAATCCAACAAATAGAAAAGGAGAGATTCCCCCAATTTATTTCCCTAAATATCCAACAAGGCATAATTTTCAGTAAACAAAATTGACAATAAGTAGCAAATGTGATTCGTAACTAGGCTTGAAAATGAGACAATAAGAACGATAATAAATCTAATTTAATGGAACTTTTTGAAATTCAGATAACTTAAAAAAAATTCAGTTCATTTCTTATATCAAAGAAAGCATAGCAGTAATTACCTTATTTTTTCGTGCATAACGTAAAGCTTCAATATAATATCCATCTTGCACTAGTAACAAAACATAATCATGATGTAACGTGAGTTGTCTTAGCATATCAAGACCTAACTTCCTTATCTGGAAATTCTGACGACCTGACTCCAGAAGTTGCAATGCAACTTCTTTCGAGGGTTCAAGAATCTGTAACAGAACGGATTCAAATTTGAAACTTATCATAAACACAGCAGACTTTCATCAAGCCCAAGCACAAACACTTTATAACAGAGAGAGTGTGTAAACCTTGTTTATAACGAATAATCCTAGTTCTGTATATCGCCCGTTGCGGGCCAACAGTTGTATGGTCAACACATAAAGATTCGGATGTACTTTAACTTTTTCCAGATTAGCACTGTGAAAACAGAAATAGCAAAGAAACAACGTAAGGGACCACCAGAACAAAAGCCAACTATTTGGGTTAGCAAAATGAAAATATTATCAATGTTTGTAAACATCAAAATATTGTCAATGTTTAAAACATCTTCTAATTTATCGCTATATTAGTCCACCTGGACCAAGTGGCTCACCACGTTAGCGACCATTCCGTTACATATCTTGAGCTAGGTTCAGTAGCCCACCAGACCAATCTACCTCAGCACTGATAGCTTGATCACATTCTGACCTGGCCCAAACGGATCTGTATACCCCTGCCTTATTTTTTTAATACACAATATTTTGTTGTAATTGTAATTTTTTAAAACTGGCAATTAAACAACCTTTGTTGCTATTTGACCATGTACACACGTCTGCTTGTGTGTGTATGAAATACATATTGGCATGGACCTGTCCCAATTAACCATTAAAACAGTTGGTGGCTTGGCAGAGATTTGGCAGAGCCTTGTTGGAAACCATTTACTAATATGAAAAAAGTCAAGTTCCTCATATTCACTTTAACTCCTTAATAGATTGAGAGAAGGGGATATAGCAAAGATTATAAAGGGAGTCCTTTCACGCGTATTCATGTTCCTGGTTATAAATGCTCAGTACAGTGGCTAACATAGGCTCGGCACTACTGTGAATGCAAAGCTCCACTATCATATTTAAATTCATAATAATATTAATAGTGTTTCTTAAAATAGTACCTTCAACCAAGGGCTGTAGCCTAGTGGTACTTCCTCACCTTCCAAAGTAGAAGTCCGAGGGTTCAAGTCCTCATAGACGCAAAGTGGGTGTGTGAGTTTCTTGTTGAGGTAAATAAATAAATAAATAAGGTACCTTCGCAGGAACTCAACAATGATGGCTACCAAGTAGGAACAATCTCCTGACATCTCTTCGTCAACAACAGCAAACACAAAGCTGTGCATCTCATCTGATGAAATTGCCGCAGAGACAACTTGAGACTCCTGCTGCTCAGAGACATTAGCATTCAACGGATTGGTACCTGGTCGAAGAAGCTTAGAGCGTAAATCTGATGGATGTATTTCAGCTCCCATCAAGTTTTCTCCATCTGTTTTACCACCAAAAGAATGACCATCATGTGAGTTGCTTTTCTGCTGTTCAGAGCTAGCATTATCCTCGGAGTCTGAAGCCGAAAAAGAACACCTATTAATAGATTCATTGTCCCCACCAGCAGATTCATGTGCGATGGATTTTCCAAATGCATCTACCCTACTGGTGGATTCATCAGCAATAGTACCAGGATTATTCACAGGTGGAACACCAGAAGGTGAAGTCTTCTCTGCTTTAATTCCCTTGAAATAACTGCCCGTTTTGATTGAATACGAGTATGAGGTAACTAATACATCCATTGCCCTAGCAACCATGGACACAGGTCTTCGCTCCAGAATGATAGTGCGAGCTATTGCCAAGCACAATTGTTTAGCCTGAAACAGCAAGTGGCATAGCATAACTACCAATTTTGAGTTCTATTTTAAAATAGTTGTGTGCACCGAACATCTTTAAAATGGATATTGGGACACCACAAGAAGAAGAAAAAAAAAATTGTTCCATTTAGTGCCACACAAGATTTAAAACAAATTCATTCACTACAGACATGTTCATTGTCATTTTAATTTGATGGATTCCATTTATTATATATATTAAATGGAGACACTTGAGAAAATGGGACACCAAAACATATTATTGAGTGTGTGACCTCTTTTAAGTTTACTTGGGTTACATTCAACATTCTTATCATCATTTTCAAAGACGGTAGCACATTTTCTTAAAGAACTCCATTCAAGATGATAGATACTTTATGCTCCATTTGGTAGGAGGGTAGAAAATAGATGGAAGGGAGACGGGGAGGGATCGATGAGGCATCCCTAGGGAAGTGATTGTGTCTCCCCTCACTTTTGGTTTGGTCGGATGGAAGAATTAATGGAAAGGATGGACAATGTGACACCTTATTTTGTTTGGTTGGAAGGGAGGGGGGAGAGTCTTTGTAATTTTGTAGATAACTGAAAGCTAAAAATGGTAATTTATATTTATAGACTAGTTTTTCTATCTTTCCTTCCTCTCTTCCACCTAATTTTGAGCGGATGAAAAAACTTGGGTTAAGGAGGGATGCTTCATCCCTCCTTGCTTACTTCCAACCAAACAAGGGAAGCTTCTTTTATCCCTCTCTCTTCCATCCTTCCTCAATCCTTCCTTCCAACCAAACATAGAAGCAGAGTACATGAACGAACGAGGCCATTCAAATTAAAGGGCCATCCAACCAGGCCCTACATTCTTTTATAACATTACAAACACATGTGCATCCTACTGGGGCTTGAAGCCTACACCTCTCCCTTTGGGAGTGGCAGGAGATACAACTTAAGCAAACAGCTTGAATCCAACCAGGCCCTAAAATTATTTATAAGCATTACAAACACACATGCATCCCTACATGTACAGAATCATGTAGATGAATCCAAGAAACAATACCATTCCATTATTTCAGTATTATGTCAAGTAATGATTTCAATTTGTTGTTAATGACTTGTCCTAGATGATGGATTTGCCCCTCCAAGTGCTTTCATCATCGTCCTTGCCTTATTACCATATGAATGGGGTGGGCAAACTAACGGGCCAGTGGCCTAGCGGTATCAGCCTCTTACTTCCCAAAGGGAGGTCAGGGGTTCAAGTCTCAGGAGAGACATGTGTGTGAGTACCAACTAGGAAAAAAAAAACAAAGAAAAAAAGAATGGAGTGGGCAACATGAATTCACTGTCTAAGAGCATACTAAAATTTAAATGAGATGAATCCAAGAAACAATACCATTCCATTATTTCAGCATTATTTTGAGTAATGATTTCAATTTGTTGTGAATGACTTGTCCTAGGTGATGGATTTGCCCCTCCAAGGGCTATTTATTCCCATATGAATGGAGTCGGCCACATGAATTCACTGTCTAAGAGCATACTAAAATTTAAATGAGATGCTATTACCTTATTTGCTTCCAACTTCCTTCGCTGCAAGAACTCTAGCACTGAGGGCACTTCTGAACTACTGGCAGAAATAGCCTGCGAGGTAAGGGTGATATTTCATTGCAAGGAAAACAGATGACTTAATAAGAGAGAATGCAGAAACCAACAATCAGAACTTGCCTCCAAGTCCAAATGTATTTTCCACAACAATCCATTAGCAACACTGCATATAAGATCTGGAACAAGAAAAGCCCAATCATCACCATAAATAATTGCTTCATTTTTACTCAAATCTTTTGCTTCTGAACTCTCGGAATCTTTTATGCTCATCTGCGAAGACGAAGCACTGGGCCTAGCAAAACCTCTCAACAATAGAGGAAGTGGAGCAGATATAGGTGCTCGGGAATCTGCGAATATGTCATACAGTATAACAACCTTTGCATCCACTTGATGAACAAGCAAAACATTGTCAACCACACTCACAGCAATCTTGCTGGAATAAATGGGCAAAGAACCCTGAAAATAAAAATTATATTAGAAGAGGATTGAAGAAGAGGAAGACTGGACTATTAAATACTTTAATAGTAATGTCATTAGTCAATTTAATACATTAATTGCTTGAGGTCCAGCAGTGTGGCTTCACAACCAAAAGCACTACCACAACAAATTATTTATGTACAATTCCATTCAGTTTGAGTTATTACTAAAAAAATAGAATTTTAAGAGAACAAAAAAATGCAACAAACAACTAGCTCAGTTCATCCAAAAGGAAAACAAAACCTTTGTCAGACTAACATGAAACATATTTTTACTACGCATTACTTGCAAGAAGGTTTTTTTACTGTGTGGGTGTGTGTGTGAGAGAGAGAGAGAGAGACAACTAAAAGTAAATCATAAAGCGTGGTGTAGCTTTTGGGATGCGTTCCCCTCTTGAATGCTTTCTAATGTATCTTTGCTTGTCAAACACATAAAGTATATCATAAAGCTTGAGCATCGAGAGAGACCCCCAAGGGAGGTCTAAAACCTACCTAGAAATTATATAACCAAGAAAATCAATATAGCAGTCAAAAATTAAATATAGATAACTACGGATCTGAAGTTTTAACTTTCAGACCAGATTTACCGGAACAAAAAAATATATATATATATAACTTTCAATCAGATTAAATGCCAAACTCTTTCCTTCCACACCATCCACTAGAGGTTGAGGGAGACACTTTCAATTTTACTTGCAGGAGGGCATGTTCTAAATTGACTTAAAGAAATATATTTAGAATTTATTAGGCTAAAGAAGAATGAAAATATATAAACATAAGATAGGGAACAAAAGATTTTTGTAAAAGAGAAGAGAAACAACAAGATAATGTTTCCTTCAATGAGAGACCATTAAAAAAAAAAAAAAAAAATTGAAAGCTCCTGTGGACAACTACAGGATATAAAAACTGACCTTGCAGATAACAAATGTATCAAAAAATGCAAATAAAACAGTAGGAAAAAAAATAATAATAATAAAAGTGCTTGGTCACTTGCACTATTTTGGAGAACATTTTTGTCCAAATAAATGTACAAAGAAGAATAAATGTACAAAGAAGACAAGCAGGTAAGGGAAAAGTCTTCAATAAATTAACTTGAGTTCCAAGGAAATTCATAGGATTTTACTACCATGTGGGCCGGTCGCATAGTTAGGTTGCTTCCTCCTCTTAAAGAAATTCCTTCATCCTAAACAATCTTTTTGAATAATCAAATCATCAATTCCACCATTAGTCATTGTTAATATTAGAACTTAGTGTTGGCAAAATTTGTCACAAAAGCCAGTCTCTTTATTTTTATTTTTAGCTTTTGCTTAGATTTTTAAAAGTTAGTTTAGTTAGTTTGTGGTGGTACCTATATCCAAGACCAGAATCAGAAAATAAAGATACACCAAAGGGCAAAAAGGTAAAATCAACTCTTGAATAACTAACTCACTGATTAGAGTTTCATGATCACATTATCATTTTAGGACACAATGCATACACATCTTCATTCATAAAATAAAAAATAAAAAAAATTGTTCTTAATGCATTAAGTTATTTTTGGAATTAACATATATTTAAACAAGGAAATTTTACAAAAATAATAAGCCTCGATGGATCTGTTGACAGATTGAAGCAATGCGAATGTAGCTCGATGGATAGATGGATCGATCAAACTGTGCACGGACAATTTTTGGAAACTGCTCTAAATCAGAATTCTAAAAGGTTTAGGTTTCCTAATCTGATTATAACTAAAAAACCTAATTCCTTTGGACTCCAGCACTATATAAAGATCTCTAGGCTCTCATACACATACACAGTTACAGAGAGATCTATACACATACACAGTTACAGAGAGATCTATACACATACATTAGAGAGAGATCATATATTTTTGTTTTCAGCATATTCATCTTGAATTAGATGGTGACTTATCATTTGGAGTGTTGATCATCATCTTGTGCAGCTTACAACATCGTCAACTGCTCTAAATCAGAATTCTAAAAGGTTTAGGTTTCCTAATCTGATTATAACTAAAAAACCTAATTCTTTGAACTCAAAGCACTATATAAAGACCTCTAGGCTCTCATAAACATACACAGTAACAGAGAGATCTATACACATACAATAGTGAGAGATCATATATTTTTGTTTTCATCATCTTCATCTTGAATTAGATGGTGAGTGATTTTTTGGAGTGTTGATCATCATCTTGTGCAACTTACAACATCGTCAACACCAAAGTGTTTCTACATAACAAACATACAACCGGACAACTAGTGGCTGAGACTGAAACCACTAGAGAAGCAGGTTCATGAGTAGATGACGTAACCAAGCGAATGGAAAGCCTAGAGACTTTCGGGAGAAAATTTGGCGTCATCTGTGTTTAGGGGTAACCAGGGGTTCGAGGGCCACTGAACCGTTACCCTAGTTGTAATCGTTATCTTATACAGTGGATTTAATTTGTCTGGATCAGGTACTGTGGTTTTTCCCTTCTTAGGGTTTTACACGTAAAAATCGTGCATTCTTGTGTGGTTGCATGATTTAATTATTTCTGCTCTCTATATTTAACTGATTCATATTGTTGCATTCCAATAATACCTGTGACAAAATAAAAATCAATTATTGTTAATCTATTCTACAATCTATATCTATTATGGGCCTAACAGTCATGATAATTCATAGTAAAGAAAAGCATGTGCTATGCACATGCCCCCGACCACATCCTACACCTCTCCTTGGTTTCAGTTATTTACTATTCTATCTTCTAGTCTCTTCCACTTTCTCCAGTCATCCTCACATTGCCAAGTGGCAGCATCCTGGAGAAAGACATACCACATGGACCAAAAGGTCATGGCTTGTTATGATAGTGAAAGTAATCATCCATTGATATTGTTTCTTTAACTGCATTTTTGTTTCTTCTAATGCGATGAAATACCACTTAAGCTAGCAGCTTGCCTAACTGCCAACCATATTTTTTTTTTTTGATACGTAAAGATATCATAGAAATCACTCAAAAGGGGAACGCATCCAAAAATAACAGAACAAGGCCAAAAACAGGCCTCTAAGCCCTCAAAGAGGCCCAAAAAAAACAATATCCTCTACAGATCTATAATCTCTACCAGAAACTCAACAAAAAAGAGTTGAAACAATAGAGAACTTAGGGAAAGAAATAGGCCTCTCTATGCCATCAAAATATCTCCTATTCCTCTCCAGCCAGATGCACCACCACACACAAAGAGGTTTAGCCCTCCAAGCATCACAAACATGAGCCCCCACAGAATACCCCCTCCAAGCCTCTACAAGTCCTTTAGAGGAACGAGGCATGACCCAATGGACACCAAACAAACCAAGTATCAAGTCCCAACAATCTTTGGCAATGGAGCAATGCAAAAGAAGGTGATCCACTGTCTCCTCATCCCGAAGACACATATAACACCGATTGACCACCAACTGATTTCTCCTTCTCAAATTGTCTTGGGTTAAAATCTTACCCAAAACAGTGGTCCAAGCAAAGAAGGTCACCTTGAGAGAAGCCTTGGAGCGCCAAATAGACTTCCACGGGAAAGGCCCTCTGAGCTCCACTGTGAGACACCTGAAAAAGGAACGAACATCAAAGCGACCTTGCGAATTGGGAGCCCAAATCCAACCATCAGAGTCTCCAGCCAAGACACCCTACCGATACAACACCTCCAACAGACGAGTGGCATCCTCAACCTCCCAATCCTGAAAAGGACGCTTGAAACGAACATCCCAAACCAGACTCCCGCTATCAAGATGATAACGGTCGAACACCCTGGCTGCCTATCCGTGGCAATCCTGAAGAGCCGTGGGAAAGCGAGAGCAAGAGAAATGTCCCCACACCAAACATCCTCCCAAAAACTGATCCTTCTGCCATCCCTGAGTCTAAAGCGAACATGAATGGAAAAATCCGCCCAGCCCTTCCGAATACACTTCCAAACCCCCACACCCCTCGAGCCACCCACCTCAAGAGAGCACCACCCTCCTCTGCACTCCCCAAAACTGCTCGCGACGACCCTCCTCCAAAGCCAATGTCTCTCCACCCCAAATCTCCACAGCTATTTCCCCAGGAGAGTTTTATTGAAAGGCACCAATCGACGAAGATCCAATCCTCCATTACGAATCGGCCTACACACTTGCTCTCACCGAACCAAGGGAAACTTAAACTCCTCCCCTCCCCCCTCACCCCCCACAGAAAGTTACACTGTAGACGCTCAATTCTCTCAGCAACAGAGACAGGGATCTGAAAAAGTGAGATGAAATATGTAGGAAGACAAGAAAATGTACTCTTAATAAGAGTGACCCGCCCTTCACTTACGGTCTCAAACGATGTAGAATGCCATTTTCTTCTTAGTTTGGTCAGCCAAGAACTTCGAACCAATCATAGACTTTATTGAGATAGGTCGGATTCCCCCTCCGAGAACCCCCTTGAAGAGATACTGCTTCTTCCATCCCGCCAACCTCCTCTCAAACCCATCCACAACTGGATCCCAAACCCCCACACACCTCGAAGGAGCCCCCAGGGGTAACCCTAAATAAGAGATAGGGAAAGAGCCAGTACAACATCCAAGAATGTCAGCGAACAAAGCGATCTCAGGAACCTCCCCAACCGGCACCAACACACTCTTGCCAACATTCACCTTAAGGCCGGAAACAACTTGGAACCAAATTAAGACACATCTCAGATACCTGAGCTGGGAAACCTCCGCATCACAAAGCACAAGCATACCATCCGCAAACATCAAGTGAGAGATCTCCAACTGACAAGCGGCGTCCCTACCCAACCGGAACCCTCTCAGAAAACCCAGCTCAACCGCCTTCCTCATCAACCTACTAAGGGCCTCCATCACAAAGAGAAACAAGAAAGGGGATAGCAGATCTCCCTGCCTCAAGCCTCTCGAGCTAGGGAAAAAACCAGTCGGGGCTCCATTCACAAGAATAGAGTAACAAGCACTGGAAATGCAAAAGTGAAACCATTTCCTCCACCCCACACCAAACCTCATCATCTCCATCAGGTAGAGAAGGAAACTCCAGCTCACATGGTCATTCGCCATCTCAATATCCAATTTACACAAAAGGCCAGGTTCCCCATCGCGCAATCTGGAATCCACACATTCGCTAGCAATGAGAACCGAATCCAAAATCTGGCGACTTCCCATAAAGGCATTCTGAGAGTCAGAAATCACCCCATCCAACACTTTCCTCAACCTAAAAGCAAGGACTTTGGCGATCATCTTGTAAATGCACCCCTGGGCGAACGTCCCCCCCCCCCTTTTTGGGAATAAGGGCAATGAAAGTAGCATTCAAGCTCTTCTCAAAAGACCCCTGGATGTGGAAAGCATGAAAAGTACCCATCACCTCCCCTTTAACCACCTCCTAGCAGTCCAAAAGGAATCTCGTGGTGAACCCATCTGGACCTGGGGCTTTATCCCCGCTACAGCTCTTCAAAGCAACCAAAACTTCTTCTTTAGAAAAAGGCACCTCCAATCCCAAGCACTCCTCAGTAGAGAAAAAAGCCCCTCAAGCAAAGGTCTCCACCCTGCTAACTCTATGAATAGCTTGGCATAGTACCCAGCAATACCTCTGCAAACATCCTCCTCCTTGGACAAAATCTCTCCTTCCACCCGAATCCTCCCAACATGATTGCCCCTTCTATGAGCATTGACCAATCTGTGATAGAACTTCGTGTTTCTGTCGCCCTCCTTAAGCCATAAAGCTCGAGATTTCTGCCTCCACGAAATCTCCTCCAAAATAACAATCTCAGCGAACTCCACCTGACACTCCACCGTCCTAGCCTTCAAGGAATCCGCCAGGACCCCTGACCGTCCATCCGGTCAATAACCGCAATCTCAGAAAAGACCCGATTTTTCCTCCAAACAAGATTCCCAAAGACTTCTTTGTTCTAAACCTTGAGACTTTTCTTCAGGAGACGCAAGTTGCCTGCGAGCATATGACTAGGGGTACCAACCACCCCAAACCCAACCCACCAGAGACGAACCCTATCTAGAAAACCTTCAACACGAAGCCACATGTTCTCAAATCTGAAAGGAGAATGCCTACTACGCAAACCGCCACAATCCAACATCAATGGAACATGGTCAGAGATAGGGCGAGCCAAGGTAGCCTGAGCAACATCAGAGAACTTCTCCTCTTAATCGCCTAAAACAAGGAATCTATCAAGCCGAGAAAGGGTAGGAGGGGACTGTCCACTGGACCAAGTAAAAGGACCTCCCTCCAAGGGCAAGTCAACCAACCCGAAGTCATCAATAAAGGCTGAGGAGGACTCCATATCGGACGTCCACCGACCCCCCGTCAATCTCTCAAAAGAGGACCGCACAACATTGAAATCCCCACCAATACACCACGGCAACAACCATTATCCTCCCACAGAAACGCAACGAATCCTCCGTAGGCCCATAAACACCAGAAAAAACCCAATGAAAGCCATCTTCCACCAACAAGAACACACTAGAAATAGAAAATCTCCCAATCCGAGAATCCACCAAAGACACCCATTTGTTATCCCACATCACAAGAACACCACCCGAAGAACTAAAAGCATCCAAAGCACACCACTCCATAAATCTCCCGCTCCAAAGACTACACATAATCAGCTCTGTCATCAAAGCAATCTTTGTTTCCTACAGACACACCACATGAACACCCCATTTTCGAATAACCGACTTCACGACTTTCCTTCTCACCGGATCATTGAGACCCCGGACATTCCATGACAAAATTTGTAGCTTCATAGGGAAATAGTAAAAAAGCCCACCCCTCTCCTCCTCCCACTATCCCTCTCCCGTGAACCCCTATTTCTTCTTTCACATGTAACCAAATCAGGAGTGATTCGCCCCTCCTTCACCCCTCCCAAACTGAAAACCACCCCTACAACCCATCCTCTCCATCTTTTGAGAAAGAAGGACATCATGGAACTTATTCATCGCCTCCTCCATTCTACCCTCGAAAGACACACCCAACAGAGAGCCCACCTCCCCACCTTTCTCTCTCAACCACTCCTCCTCCAAACCTTCCCCTCCCTCAACAGCCGAAGGCCCATTCAAACACCCCCCTTTCAGTCGAACACAAGCCAGGGGAGCACACAGCACAGCATCATGTTCCAAATCTTCCCACTGCACCAAATCGAGTTCCCCAACAAACAAAGAACAGGAATCTCCCTCCCAATCCTCAAGAACCGAATTGGATGGAGAGCAACCAGCCATCGGAGTCACAAACTCCTCATCAGAAACAAGGCCCTGTGGCTCGCACTGAAGACCTTTTAAAGCAAAATGAACCCGCAAATCATTAATCAAGGAAGCAGCAGTAGCGTTGTCCAATTCAATTTGAACATCACGCCCCTATTTGAACCTTGCACCTCCCCCTTTGGAGTTGCAGGAGATACCCCCACTAAGCTAATAGTTGGTGGTACAGTCAAAGGACACTTCTTACTTGGGTTAATTCAATGCATAGAGCTAATGAGCGATTGTAACTAAGCCACTGCTAACTTGGGTTACTTCAAAAGTGCACGGAGCTACCAGGAGAAGATGATAACCAGATTCCTAATTGAAATGTACAGGCATTGGAAAATCAACAGACAAGATATGGCATGGAACATTTCATAAGGTGAGCACATATAAAGTACTGTCAAATACTAAGAGTCATGCTAACCTACTTATTTTAGAGGTTAAAAGAAGGCACTCATGTGATTTCAGATCATCATTCATTTTGCAATTGCTCAGAAGTATTTTCAAATTTACGATCAGAATTCAAAAATCTATTGAAAAATACATTTTATCAAAATGCAAACTGGAAAGAGAAACCTGTCCCACTCATTTTAATGAACCCAACAAATGCACATTTGACAATACTTCCACCATATTTAGTCATCATTGGAACAAATTTCCAAGCATTGTACGTAAGTCGAACAAAATATTGAATTAGGAAGAAATTTGAGCAAGATTTCACCTGCTGTACAACAGCATCGCGGTAGAACCTATACGAGTGAAGTAGCATTGCAACCCTATCGATTTGCAAGCAGTATATCCTACCATAGCTGTGACTCGAGAAGAGAATTTGGTATTACATTTTGGACAAAAAAAAAATTAACTTTGTTCACAAGAAATGTAAGAAAATAAATATAAAACCTTACACAGTCACAATATGGACATCTTCAGCAGCAAGGACGGGCTTACTGTTCGCCTCAGATTTAGCCATTGCCATCTCAAACCTTGGCAAGCGAATAATTCCTGCAGATGAAAGCTGAAAAGAAGAAACGTAAACTATGTAAAAAAAAAAATGTATGTATTATATATATAAAAATTAGTCATCCACTCCACTCAAGTCCCATGTGGGGAAAGTACTCAGATCAAAAACCACACATACCCGGACCAAAACATACCTCAAGAATCATGGAATGGAAAACTCTCTCCCTGACAAGATCAAAGATTTAATATATACAAGATTCTATTATTATTTTTTTAAGGAGGGGGTTGAATGAGATATCCATATTTGTGAAAATAACTTGAATTCACAGCAGCACTGCATTGCACCAACTGGAAGTATATAGGTGTAGATGGTTTCATCATAGTGTGGTTTTCTTAAAAAATAAAAGAAAGAGAAAAATAGAAAAAGAAAAGAACAGCATATCAGATTGGAATAAATGAGTAACATGAAGGTTTTATAAGGGGGGAAAAAAGGTGTTCTCACTCCATTCTTGACCTCAGGAACTACAAAAATCTCTATGCGCAACTAAAATCTGATGAGACATCCTACCCTAAACTATTTACTTTCTTATCCAAAATTCAATATTTAGCAAGATTGGCCGAATTTAATTTAATTTAAGATAGTAATTGACCTTTTTTCCTTTCAGCTGCTAAGGTTTCAGAAACAGTTGTTCATTATGCTCAACCATGAATAACTTAGATGCAACTGCAAATCTAGATGAGAAAATAATTACAGCTTAACCTAATTAAACCAACATGGTACGTGTCTGGAGATATGCTTCATAATACATTGAACTTGAGCTCACTAGTTGTCCGAAATGAATGAAAACAACACACTAAGCTCAAAAATGCTTTCTCATACAGCCCTGCTCAAATCCTACTTTACATTACTAATACTAACTAGAAGGGGATATTCCTTGGTATAAAGGTAAAAGCTCTGGCTTCAAAGCACAAGAAAGTTTGAGAGCAGCCCCTTCCTGCAAATATATAAATATATATATATATATATATATATATATATATATAGAGAGAGAGAGAGAGAGAGAGAGAGTAATATAGTGGAGTGACGACCTTTTCCACACTAAAACCACAAAACACCACAAAGATAAATACAGTGGAGTTCAACAAAACCAAAGTCTTGACAATTAATTTTCTGAAGCAAATAAAGCCTAGATGAGAAAGGATTTGAAATTTTGGCCACAAAATAATCAAGTAGTTATACCTGATATCCAGTAAAACTCTTGCATTGCATTCCTGAAGCTAGAAGAACCAAGCGGCTTTCATGTGTGTAGACATACCAACTCACATTAAATCTCTTTGTCTCAACCAAATGAAGCGATTTCAGATTGGAATTGTAAGAAAACAAGTCCAGCCCGCTGTAATCAAACTCCATTTCAGTGGAACAAGTACAAGTCTATAGAAATTTTAATGAGTTCTGGGAAAAGTTCATCGAACAAAGAGAGACTAATTAAAAAAACCAACAATATAAATTGAATACAAATAAAAACATTACCAATCACATGCAAGATTCCCCAAAATGTTCTTGACATAAAATATTCTGTTAACCAACACCATCTAATCTATTATCTCTTATCTCCTCACCAATGGACGTCACTCCTAATTTTTCTCACTTTCATTGGTAATCCTATCTCTACAAGGTACTTTGACCATCCATCTTAACATTCTCATTTCCGCTACATGAGGGCGTTGCTCCTGTTTCTTTTTTGAAGCCCAAACTCTGCACCATAAAGAATAGTTGGCCTAATAACTGTCATATACAATTTCCTTTAAATGTATTTGTGAATCTTTTGTTGCATAAAATGCCACTAGCCTGTCTCCATTTTCTCCAGCCTAATCCAATTCTACTAGTTATATCCCTATCTATTTCTCCATCATTTTGTATTTATTGATCCTAGGTATCGAAAGTGATTATTATGAATAATCCTTTGGTTTTGAAGAGTTATCATTATATTTAAAAAATCTGAACCTTCATTAAATTTACAGTCAATATACTCTTTTTTTTTTTTATAAGTAAAATTTTATAGAAGCGCTCAAAAGGGGAACGGAACCCAAGAGAAATACACAAGACCACAAAGGGCCTCTAAGCCTTCAGAGAGGCCAAAAAATCAACAATCTCCTCTAAAGATCTATGATCTCTCCCTGAAACCCAACAAAAAAGAGTGGAAAGAATAGCGAATTTAAGCACCAAAATCGACATCTCCTTCCCATCAAAATATCTCATATTCCTCTCAAGCCAAATACACCATCACACATAGAGCGGCATAGCCCTCCACGAATCCTGAATGTGAGCCCCCACAGGGCAACCTCTCCACGCCTCAATCAACCCTCTAGTGGATCCAGGCATAACCCAGAGAAGTCCAATATACTTTATTTTAGTTCAACTAATATTCAATCATTTTTATTCTAATGCATATCTCCACATTTCTAATTTTATTGCTACGTTTTCTTTAGAGGTATCCTCTAACAATATATCATCGACAACTAACATGCACCATGGAATGATCCCTTGGAAGGCTTTTGTTATTTCATCTAAAATTATTGCAAATAAATATAGATTCAACATTCATCCATGGTGTAATCCTATGTTTATAGATAACTCACTAGTCTTCCCACATATAGAACGAACTGTAGTGTCTGTGTTCATATATTATCCTGAATAATTTTCATTATTTGCATAGGAATTTGTATTCTTTGTAAGCCCATCAAATTATGTCTCTTAGGGCCTATCAAATGTTTTTTCTAAGTCTATAAAAACTGTATGTAGATCTCTATTCTTACTCCTATATTCCTCAATTGATTTTCTTATTAGGTAAATTGCTTTTATTGTTTATCTTCCCGGCATAAACCCAAATTGGTTATTGGATATTGTTGATTCCGTCCTTAATCTTTATTCTATCACCCCTTCTCATAATTTCATTGTGTTGTATAATTCATCAATTTAATCCCTCTATAGTTGCCACAATTTTGTATATCCCCGTTATTTTTGTAAATTAAATTGGTATTATTATGTTTTTCTCCATGCGTCAATAGATACATAATTCCTACCATTCCTAACATTCTCCATTCCTCGATGGTTAATTGTGTATTCCACTTCCTTATGGTAAATTTTATCCGTCATTCCTATAATAGATTCAATTTCACCTCTTCCTTATTTATATGGGGAAGGTGATGCTGGACTGGTATGAATTCTGCAATCAAGTTGAAGTAGAATAGAATAAAAGCAGGGGATGAGAAGGCAGAAGATGAGATAAGGCAAGAAGAAGGAGATGAGAAAAAAATGGAGGAGGAAAGAAGGCAGATTGAAAAGGAAGGCTGGAAGGCTGGAATGCTGGATAGCTGAAGGGTTGAAATGAGCAAGAGCAAAGCGGGGTAAGAAGGGAGAGAATTCTAAAACCACAATAATATTCCAATAATCAAAGCTGAATATTTTGATTACATAGTAGCCTTTATATAGAGAAGATCATAACCAAAATCTAAAAACCCTAAAATAGAAAAATATGAAAATAACCCTAAAACAAAACATTATAAAAATAACAATAACAGAATTAAGTA
Source organism: Cornus florida (assembly GCF_030987335.1). Taxonomy (NCBI): domain Eukaryota; kingdom Viridiplantae; phylum Streptophyta; class Magnoliopsida; order Cornales; family Cornaceae; genus Cornus; species Cornus florida. Next base: position 105,721,930 of record NW_026775576.1, read on the forward strand.
TCACTAATTTACAAAAATTCATATTTCTATTTATCTTGCCCCCTTCTATGATATTGGTGAGAGTCATATACAGTTTCAGATCTCGAGTTGCGTCTTGGTCTCCATCAGATTGCTAACCAAGGCATGAGTATTGGTGACATTTGTGTTTCCAACTCCTTGTCAGTTTCACAAAGGTTTAAATGGATATCATGGCATATTAGTAAATAGGACTATCCATCTCAACTCTAACGAAGTCCAAAATTGTTTCCAAATTCAAAAAATATATCATGGATTAAATGTTGAGAGAGAGAGAGAGAATAATATTTTGTGTCATCATCAAAAGGTGTTCTAGCTAAACCACATGCATAGAGTTCATCAGGCGTCAAACACAAGAAACATAATGCTAAACTGATTTGAAAAGAATGATCAAGGCATGTGACAACTGACAGGTACCAACTGAGATATGAAACCAAACCATCAAGCAGATTAAGGAAGTATTTTCCCAAAACCACATTTATCTAGAAAAAAGAACATTCTCTTAACAGATCATATATCAATAGAAGATGTAATTTTTTCTAATCAAGTTGAGATATCATATATTTAAAATAATAATAATAAATTATATTAAAATTTTCTAATATAGTTGGGAAAATTTTCTAGTGCACACCTGGTCTTTACAAATATAATATCACAGGTTGGGCAGTCTGTCCAAAAAAATCCAAGAATGCTCTCTGACTCAGATCTGCATCCCTGACTAAAAGTATCTCCGGTTTCTCTATTCCAAAACAGAATCTCATAATTAGAACGTTGAATAGCTAAAATCTTTGCATCTAGAGAATACCGGATTGATAACACTGGCCCTTCGCTTATTGAGTCACAGGTGGGAGCAACATGTGGAGCAAAGGGAGCGGTTTTCCATGAGAAAACCTAGAAGAAAGAAGGGACTCGCACAATTCAGTTCAAACGGTACAACTAAAAAACTTACATGCTCAAGCATTTGTCTCGTCACTTGTGGAAAGTTAATTGTTGATCATGCAAATGCACTGAAAGTATTTTATTTATGATCTATCATATTACCTGATCAGATGTTGGCGAGAGTAGTAACTTATTCCCATCATCATAAAATAAACCTACTGATCCAGGAATGCTGCATCTTAAAGGTGGAGACTGAATATAAACATGTGACAAAGCGCCAGATCCACTGAAACCAACACTAAGCTGAGAACTTGATGCTTTCCCAAACATGTTTCCTAGTTCCAAACCTTTCAACTAACTCAAATGTTGCGGAGCTTAGAAAGTACCACAGTGGGGAAGCCTATACCAAGCTTCAAAGCTACAATAGCACTGAAGAAAGGGAAAATAAAAAAATAAAAATAAAAAAAGGGAAGAAAAAATTAGGGTGGCAGAAACAAATGTGAGAGGGACAGCATATCATTTCAGATGAGCAAAAAAATATTTTTTTATAAATGATGAATATCAAACCTTTTGTCATGCTCAAATTAAGATCTCTGAGCCATTGGAATTGGGCCTGCAGTGTTCAGTATAAACCTCGAGATATTTATGAAAGATGGACAGGATCTTAAATTTTTCGTCTGAGCTATAATGCAAAAAGAAAGAGATAAATGCAACTTTTGGTCAAAAGGAAAGAAACAAAACACCAATACCAAGAAATTAATTTCCCGTCGCATATGATAATAAAATAAATCATACCACATTCTGCATGCAAGTCCTTAATGCAAGAAATTCTTTTAAACACATATCTCGTTCAACTTCTGGAACTTTCGCGGCAACACAACTCCCATAATCTTTTGCCTGCACATATAGAGTTTATAATTGCAATTTCAGTTACAAGGCATTAAGCACTTCTATTCACTTCTTAACAGCAATTCATGGTAAAGAACCCTAGTGAGACATGAAAACTCAAAATGCAAAATAGTAATGGACTAAATAAAGAGAGCTGCATAAACTAAAAGAAGACAAATATATATAAGTTATTAAAAGTGCAAAATATATAACTCACAACGGAGCCAATGTTCAAAACTTCAAAAGATTCACACAGCTTATCACATCTTCATATCTCGTGCATATAAAGAGACGCAATTCTGGTTTTAGATGCAAGCACAAACTTCAACACAACCCAATAAAGCCTTACACCAACTACTGTGAGACTATTACAAGAAACTTATTTTACCATTACGTATTGTGCCTCTATATAGTGCCATACTTTTAAATATTTAATTAGCCCATACGCTATTTGTCTTTCCTTACTACCTCAACCTAGGCCGATTTCAGTCTTTTCCCTTACCCTAGAAATGCCCTCAATGAGGAGTACATTAGTTTTCTGCACTAGCAAACATGAATATTACAAAATGTGACAAACACTGTCTTAATTGGTTTTTTCATCCTTCTACCTCCTCGGTCCAACTTCTGATATCTCAAAAATATTGTTTATTTGTTACCATATCTTGTCTATCCATAAATGCATCTCAACATACACATATTGTTTTCACTAATTTATAAACACGTTACTTAGTTGCCCAACATTTGTTCATTGAGGCATGGTTGGTGTTTGACTGTTTCATGAAACTCTCTTTTCAGCTTCACAACCTAGGAAGAACGGACACATCACCTAGGGGTGCTCTGGCTGTATCGAACACGCGGACACGGCTATAAGTGTCCTAGAATTTGAATATTTTATTTTCTGACTGGACACAACAATGACACATTTGGGACACTTACAGGACACGAAGGGGTGGTTTTGTAATTATTTTTAGAAAAATGGGATTCAATGCAATTTAAAATATATTATGGGTTAATTAGAAAAAGAATATGAAATTTTAAATAACTAAAACAATAAGTTATAAATTAGTGATTTTATTCATGATTATATGGATAAAATAAGCAAAAATGATTTTTTTATACATACAAATGTGTATTATATTATTAATTTTTTACTTATCTCTACCGTTTTTGTGTCTAATGTTTTTAAGATTTGTCGTATTGTCATGTCCGTATCGTGTCGTATCTATATCTTGGGTCCGTATCCGTGCTTCCCAGTTCACAACACGTCACTTGCACAAAAACCTCAAAACTATTCGTCTGTATCACTCATCCTATTTCAAAGTTGATCCGCTAATCTCTACAATATCAAAGCCTTTTCCCAATTACTTGGGGCCTATGTTTCCACTCTGCTCTATTTAAGGTCATAGCATCAATCAACCACATGCTATCATATCTTTCTTTACTAACTCTACTTTTTGGAGGAATTATTTGGTTTCATGATGGATAATTGATAATTCTATTACTTGGTAATTAATAATAATTAAATTTTATATAATAACATGAAATATTAGAATGTAAAAGTGCATAGAAATACAATAATTTATATAGAAAAAAATTGATAGTAATCCAAATCTTTTTATGTCATGTTTTCATCAATGAAATTCTAAGTCATTAAATACATAAGGTGATTTGCCTGTCTCATTGACATTTATTAATGTCTCACCGACCTTTAAATTTATATATTAATTTAAAGAATATTAGGATTTCCTTTCCTACTACCTTAAAGTAAAGTTAAGGGACATTTTATAGATATATTGTTAATAAATCCAAGGTTCATGTGGTGCCCTTATAATATTGAGCTAAAGCTGCTCTACGCAATTCACTAAAGGAATTTAACTCCAAGTTAGCTAAAGTTCATATATGTGACTCTGGAACAGCAGATGCTTAATTCCAAGAACAAAAGGAATTTAAAAGGAAGACTTAATTGAGCACAATAACAGACCTGTGCTGCACAATTCACTAAAATATGCTTGAGTTTAGAAGTAGGGTTCTTTTCTTTCATAGTTGCATACCTGAAAAGAAATGCCCCGGAAGATAAATACATTGACAATCATAGCTTAGAAATTTATTAGCATATCTACTAAGGCTCAACTCAACAAAACCTTATTCCGACATTATATGTTAGCTATATGTATCTTGTTTCACTATTCCAATTTGTCTAGCCATAGATGAAATGTTACCACGGTCAGCATATATAATGATGATAATGGGATTGCATGCATATATTGACAAGTGAGGCCGCTCCAGAAATGGAACTAAAAGAGAATTCTGATAGGTTAAGTGTCATTCAAATTTAATAAAAACAAGTGATCCTTTACATCAATATGATATATGATAGATGTTTTAGCTAAGATGATGTTAACATCTTCATTGAAACTTCCTGATTCCATTCTATGTTGATAATTTCAAATGTGAGAATCATAAGTCACACAGTTTGCCCATAGAGTTTAGTCTTGGAAGAGAAAATATAATTGGATTGTCCTTACATTTGTCACACTAAAATTAACCATTTGAAACTTGTCTTGTCAACAAACATACAAAAGCATTGAGAGGATCGCCAAAAATCTTTTTCTTATATAATTTTAATGTAAACGTAAACAAATTCACCTTCATCTTTCTACAATGCTAAAGGGAATGCATGGTAACTAGTGCATAGACAACTGGTTTGTTTATATGAAATGTGGACAAATGATGTCACATGCAAAATTGATTTGACTGTTTTGCTTGTAAGGACTAAGGAGGACCAATTTGGTTCAAGTCCAAGACAACAAAAAACTAGGTATACCATTTTGTGCAACACAAGATTGTGAGCAATGACGCGACATGTGTAACCTATTCAATAGTCAGGTCTTGTTAAAATTGATATGCTACCAATTAACTAGTGAAAACACAGGCCTACCATTTAATCAGTTTAAATTATTATAAAAATAATAATAATAATTGTAGTCTCAATTAAATTTATGTGATATCTGTGAAGTAAAATCCTAGAAACCAAGAAAAGATTCTATAGCTCAATAAAGAAAAATGGTGTATTCATGCAGAGAGATAATTTAATCAAAGTGGAGGTATGAAGAGTTGACAGATGCATTGCTTTGAGCATTGACAAAATAAATTCTCTCTCTACATGAATACACCATTCTCTCTGTAACATTTGTTTTTGTCCTTAATGGCATCATTGCATAATTATTTACCATGTATTGAAGAATTGGCATTCCTTTTCCATTTGGTTCCAATAGTATTCAGGCATATATACTCCTTTGAGACAAAATCAATGAAAATTGTACAAAACTGTCATATTTGTTTATTGCATTTCAGCCAATATATCACCATAATGGGATCCTCAACTACAATGTGCTCTAGTTGTGACTCGTGACCCGTGATTCTATTTTATCATCAGATTATCAATCTAGTCTCCATTCACAGTTTCTCTTTTTATTGCCAAGGAATAGATCTCTTTGAAATGTAATACTAGTAGTTAGCATTATTGTAATTACTATATATTAATGATTACCAAACCCTCGTCTTATGAACAAAATATCAAAAGTAAATGCATTGGAATAATCAGTTTGGGCGCAGAATAAAATAATAATAATTCAGTTTATTTTCTCAAAGCATTCTAAATAACCTCATTCCATTTTAAACAATATTTTTCACATATTAGGGTGATGACTCCATTTGGCCAAGTTTCGAATGCAATCGGAATCCAAATAGCATCATTTGACATGTGCAGCCAGCAGAGTCTAATTATTTGTGCGCAGAGAAGTAAAATAAATAAATTAGGGTTTCGTAGAATTCGCTGAACAGCCTAATCAAAACCTAGAGAAAATTCTTCGTCTCAATTGCGGCAATTAACAATGAAATTTGAACAGGAAAGGTCAGAAATGAGAAGCATACCTTGTGTTCTGATCATTAATGGAGACAAACACCGAAAAGGCAGAGTTTATCTGTCGCTTGGGATTAACAGCGTATCAAGACGAGTTGCAGGACAGTGAGGACACTACCAAACGGTCTTGCAACAAGAGAGAGAGAGAGAACGCTTCCTAACAGGCTTCCTGGTCGTGGGCTCTCCCCATCGTTGACTCGGCCCACTTCTAGAGTACCATTATCAATGGCTTGGGCTGATCGTTCCTCTGTGTCCAGCCCACTCTTGTACTTGTGGTGTGGCCCGTGTGGGTAACTCATGCTAAAGTAAACCAGTATATATGGGTTGGGTGGGTCATATTGCGAAACACTCAAGCCGTTGCAGTTGGTATTATAGGTGAACCAATTTGTGCCTGGTCCAGATGGGCCCGAGTGAGCCTTTCCAGGTAGGCAGACCATTGCAAGTTCAAGTGGAGAAAAATATTACAAGTGGGACTTGTCTCACATCTAGAACCTGAGCTCAGATCGATTTTTTTACAGATTTAGACAATCATTTTTAGAATTATGGTTGAGTATGGGTTGAAAAATCTCAACCCAAATTTAATTAGGGATAGGTTTGAGTTGAGATGCTAACAATGCATAACCAATCCAAACCTGAATTCTAATATTATTTTCATATATATTTTTAATTTTAAAATACATTATATATAATATTTAAACTATAATTATTTTTTTTTCCTTTTCAACTTCCTTCTTAAATCTTAACTTATTGTATGCTAACATTTTGGATAATTAATTTTTTAAGGATTTATTTGTAATTTATTAAAAATTTACAAAAAGTCTTTTAAATTTTTTTTTTTGTTTAAGAATAATTTAATCTAAAACTAATTCAAGATCATATTAAACTTTCAGTATGAAGATTAGCTATATGAGTAACCCGAATTAATCCGAATTTTTAATCCAGAATCTAAATTAACCCGAGTTCGAAACCTGAATTTAAAAGTAGAAATATGGGTTAGGCTCGAGTTGAGTAGTTAGAATTGAAGATATGGTTAGGGTTGGACTTGGATTTAGCATTTTATATGGTGAGTAGGTTTAAGTTATACTTCAAACCCGCCCGAATTGCAACCCTGCTCGCATCGGATTTAAATGAGAAAGTAAATGGGATGTTAGTCCCACCGCCCATTACAAATCAAGAAACTTAGAGATAATAATTTATTCGTGTGGTCTATTATAAATCAATTTTAATGCAAAAATTTAACGACGATCTTTTAAAGTTAGATATTTTTTTAAATCTCATTACAGTTGTGACAAGAGCATCTCAATCGAACTTTTTCTATAAGAAAATGAAATATTTAACGATTGATTTTTACCCAACTATACAACCCACTTAATGTACAAATTAATGATTATCATAACTACAAAAACTGACGGGTTTGTGTAGTTTTTTTCTATATGCCTATTCACAGCTACTTTACTACTCCTATTAAGGATAATTACAGTAAAAGAGATGTGGTCAATCTTTTCACTGCTATAAGTTATAGTTTTATTTGTATTTTTTTTTGACCTTGTAACGTAGAAAGTCTATGTTTATTTGAGAGAATAAAGTGCTTGTGTGAGTTTTTTTTTTTTTTTAAGAAGTATATTTATATATATTTAAAGTTTAATAATCAATTAATAGTCCCCCTTTCCGCATTTGAAAGGAAGTGGAAAATTTTGAAGTGCAAGTGGGGTTTGTTTTGATAAATGCAATCATGTTTTATGCATGATTTGGTTAAGGTTTTCAATTTGTAATTAATGACTCAAGCATAATACATCAACCTATCTTGACTTGTGAGTTGTGACAATTGATAGGAAATAACCAGACCACTTGGCTGCAGATATACCTATCTTTCTAGAATTGACAAGGATTAAAAACCAAAATTCTTATAATACATGAAAATTGCTATATTACAAGGAACCAAGAAAAAAGGAAGAATAAAAAAATAGTGCTATATTGTAAGGAACCAAATTTATTTCCCCAAGTCACCTAAACTGTGTGTGTATATATATATACATATATGTATGTATGTATGCGCAGTCACATTTAAATAAGTTGTGTGTCTATCATATTGAGTTTACAGTAAAGCTTTCCATTAACAAGTGGCCATCAAGGACCCTACTACTCTACCCATGGGAAGAAAAAAGAAATTTATGTGTGGAGGAAGTAGTGCAAAGGAAGATAAAATCAGATGGAACACATAGGAGAGTACTTGTTTGGGACCACTACTACCATTTGATGCCAAACAGCATTGGTTATATGACCCCCCAAGTGCCTGGACCTAACTCCGTATTATCTGTATATACACACACACACACACATATATATATATATGAGACTTTTCAAAAAGTACTAATGAACAGCTGCAAAATTTGTCTAGATATATATCCGTATTATACTTTGCTGGGAATAGGTTTTTTCATAGGAGGATAATTAAATTAGTTTGAAACCATGTGTATGTGACAGAATTTTAGGATATCCTTTTGGCTTTGTTGTACTTTAGTTATCTCCATTAATCAGGTATATGTTGAATTATTTTCTATCATTTTTCATATAAATGTTTGAAAATGTTAGGCATTATTCTGTTTATTTATTACTACTATTATTATTATTTCACATCATGGTAATTAAATTGGAAGAAATATTATTCACCAGCCTCTCTCTCATGTCAATATCTAAAATCAAAGATGTGGACCATTTGGCAGTGATTGAAGTAAAATGAGGGAACATTGCTCATGTGGACGTCATTAACTTACAACTACCAAATTCAGAAAATATGGCCATGGCGTTTTCATGTGAAACTCAAAGAGCTAAAGTAGAAACATAACTCTCTCTCTCTTCCTCTCTCTCTCTCTCTCTCTCTCTCTCTCTCTCACACACACACACACACACACATCGATCACCATAACCACACACACTTGGTAAATGGTAATGCAAAATTACTGAGGGTTCTGAAAATTTGAAGAACCCACCCAACTCTCAACTCCCCCACCCAACAAAGGAAATGTACTTCTCTGTCCAAGTCTTCAACTCTTCAATAGAGCTAGCGCATGTGGGTACGTGAAGACTTTGAGTTAAAAGTAACTATTCAAAAAGTTATCTCATGTTTGATACCTCTAAATAAAATTTATCATTTAAATTAAATATTGAGAAATATATTAATTAGAAGTAAAAGGATTGAAATATTTTATGCAAATACTCATTTTCCTTATCCGTCCCATCAAGACTTTTATACCTTTAATAATGTAATGGTTCAAGAGAATTTCAAGCCGACACCTTCAGTAATTTTCAAGAGGTACATTGTAAATTTTAAAATATATACATACAAAAATATAACTGTCTTTTCTTTGCACTAGTTCAAAAGAAGATAAAATTAATTACCAAAAGATGAAATCAGAACTACACATTGTAATTTTTAAAATATTTATATACATACAAAAATCAATTTATATAATTGTCTTCTCTTTCACTACTTCTATATATATATATCTGCATACTTCTTATCATAATTTAATCTCCTGTCCAAAGGTGTACAAAGTTAAAAGTTGTGACGTAGTCGTCCGTTAAATTTTCACTTCATTTTAGCCGCAACTCGCAAGTTAGTTGATTGCTTGATTCTTTGCATGCAGTAGCTTCTAGCTTGTACTTTCAAAAGATTGAACTTATGGGATTGTCGACTATATATATATTGTGTGTGTGTGTGTGTTTTTCTTTTCTTTTTTTAGTAAGGTATTCTATGTAGATTAAAGTGTAAGAGAATAATTCAAGAAAAAAAAAAGGGGCAAGAGAATATAGTGTTCGTGTGTGTGTGTGTATATATATATATAATATTGATACTATATATAGATATAAGAACATATCTTATACCTTTACCTTTAAAATATATATATATACACATATACAAGAACAAGAAAATGACCGATTAATTAGGATATATTAAGTTTAATGCTGACTCCCATGCATAGTGTTACTGCAACATCTGAAAAGATGCATTTGTGGTCCATAACTTTAGTTCCAGAAAGATTGAAGTGTCATGCCCATTTAAGCTTTTAAGAACTCTAGAGGGATATATATATATATATATATATATATATATATATATATATATATATATATATTACAATAACAGTTCAAGGGATCAAAAAAAAAAAAAAAAAAAGGTAGAAACCTCTAGCTGTAGTGCATGCGGCACACGTGGAGTGCACTTGTGTAATAATAATAAATATTTTGTTGGGAAGTTTAAGCAAGAGTAAATTGATTTCATCCTTCAGCTCAGAATTGGAAGTGTAAGCTCCAATATTGTGTATTGAATTTAAATGTTTTGATGTAATTGAATTCATCCTTCAAATATTAGAAATTGTAGGCTCCCTCATGTTCTCATCTGCACTTGCTTTGGAGTTTTTAATTTTTTGGAAAAGTAAGTTTCATATATAAAACAATTAACTTAAATGAAATTCCTTTTTTCCAGCCTCCTCATACACAATCTTATAATTCAAGCAAGATAAATCCTATAAATTCCATTTTTTTTTTCTTCCTGAGAAATCCTAAAACTTCTTGAGGCTTCATATATAAAACAATAATCTTAAATGAAATTTTTGGCTGCAACCAACTTTAGATTTAGTTCCAGCCTCCAAATCCAAAATTGTCCGACTAGCGACTTAAGATCCATCATTAACACGTCCACGTGTGATATATATGAAAAAAATAATATATATATATATATCACTAGCTATAACGAAGCATAAAAAGTTAAAGAAGATATATGATGACATTATATAGTCCACATCTGATCATGAGTACTGTGTTGTAGAGGATATGAACAATCTACATCTAATCCATATCATCCACACATTGGAAACACGTAGTACAGGGGAGAAGAAAAGGTGGTGTTAGAGGTCCCAGGACAGGAGTTCCTCAGAGGGTCACATTATAATTTAACCCTCCTAATGGGAAGAGGAGATGAGGAACAACAGGACAGTGACTGTTCTTTCTTTACAACACACCAAATAAATTTGGATGTGTGTGTGTGTGACATATAAATACTTTTATATATATCTATATATAGAGAGAGAGAGAGATCGAGAGAGACTCAAATTCTAACTTAAAAAGATTAAGATTTCTCAGAATGCTTATACAGTGACATACAAAAGACTCAAGATGTGAGAAATTATTATATGGTGGCATATTTTGATGTCAAAATAAGTTCGATCGAATTGTAATTGTTGGTTTGATTTTCAAAAGTTAAGATCGAATGAGTTGTAATTAATTGTTGGTTTGATTTTCAAGAGTCAAGATCAAATGTGGGATTAAAGATCTGGATCGTGGCTATATACGTGGGCGCATGCATTTAAAAGGTTTTCAAAGTATTTATTTTCATAAATGTATGCATTTAAAAGGTTTTCAAAGTATTTATGTTTATAAATTGCATTCTCTCTTTGTGGAACTGGTTGCGTGTAAACGAAACAGGTTGCACTTTAAAAAAAATTATATAATTTATCTGACCATTACTTTCTACCTTAGCGGAACTAGTTGCGCTTCTACGGACAGGTTGTGCTATTGCTACCAAAAATGTAACTTGAAATCCTGATTTATTTAATTTGGTCTCTCTTTTCGGCTAGATTTTTGCAACAAAAATTATGCACGTAATTGACTTGTTTTCCAGGTACAATTAGGTTTTCAAAAATTTATAAATCCATATTTTCTCTTGGGGTTTTACGGCTTTTTGCATACAAAATTCTGATTTATTTGAGAGCCAACTTTGAAAGATATTTTTATTCACAAAATCAAACTTGATTTTTCTGATTTTATTTTTTAGAACACGCACAAAAACACAAGAGTGATTAAGAGTGGTGTTCTCTATCTGATCGGAATTGGAGTATAATTAAAAATTCAGATATTCCGAAAAGCAAGATTTTAATTATTCTTCATCGAATTAAAAAGGGTGATTCGATCAAGGGGTTAAGACATTCGCAGAGTGTTGTTTGATCTAGCAATAATCCTTCTACAAGGTTTAAGGAGAAAGTATGAAGTCATGAGCGGTTGGACAGAAGGTGGTAAAGTCGGTGGTATTCAGCGAGTTGAGTTTTGGTAGAGTAAAGGGGTGTGAGCCTAAGTCAAAGTGAGTTGTACCTTACTTTAAACATAGTGGATCATTTTCGCTCGAGAAATTAAAACAGAGTCTCCGAGGTTTTTCCATAACGATTGGTCAGAGTTTCCACTCTAAAAATTCCGTCTCAAACTCTATTTACTTTATTTGCACTTTATTTTTGCTTTGTGTGTTTGATTTTTGTTGGAAGATTAAACCAAATGTTGGAAATAAACCAAATACATGAACCAACTCAAGTGTTGAATACATGCACCATCATTGGGAGAGTTAAACTTTATTTCATTTATTTGTGTCTTTCTAGTGCCTATAAATATATGTTCTTAAGTTCTTTTGTAAATAAGAAGTGAGAAAAAATATATCAGAATTTGAGAGTTTTATAAGTTATGTGTGTTCTCCTTCATACTGAGTGCTAGCTTCATAAAAATTCCAAAAAGTTGTCAGCAAAATGCAGTTCCGAAAAAGAAAGAAGAAGTGGTACTCAAGATATATATCGAAGAATGCAATTCATGAAGAAGTTTGGAAACATGTTGAAAATTTGAATTCTCCAAGTCAGGAATGGCAAAAGCTTGAATTTATGTCTTCATCTAATTATAAATTCAAATCAATATCTAGTGCATATTGGTTCCCAAATTATGATGAAGATGGATTTTTTGAAGAAATAAGTTGGGAAGATAAAAATGAAGAAAATTTTGATGAGATGGAAGAAAAAGAAGATTTTGAAAAGGTGGAATGTATGAATATAGAATTTGATTATAAAAGCAAAAAGATGCAAGATGAGAAAATGGTGACAGTAGAGTTTAAAATAGAAGCAAAAGGAGTTAATGGTGATGAAGAAAAACTATTGAGAGAAGAAAAAGAGAACAAAGAAGAATTAGTAAATACTAATGGCGGAGTACTCAAAGAGGTAGAATTCGAAAAACATCAAGTTAAAGAAGGTAGGAAAGAAATAGATATTGAAGTGTTCACAAAATAAGAAATTATCAGAGTTGAATTTGGTGGAGGAATTGAAAATCTTGAAGAAGAAAATAAAATGTTTGAAATTCTATGTGAAACAAAAAAGTTTTGCATGGAATATGTTCAATTGGGTGATCTTATCCTAGAAGGAAATTTGAGGAATTTTCATATAGAATATTTATCAAGTGATGTGACATAGGTGAACATTGAAGCATTTATTTATTTAAATGAGCAAGTCAAAAGTAAATTCAAGAAGTGTAGAAATTTTCAAGTGATCTCTCAAGAATAACATTGGAAATCAGTTTCAAGGTAAGGTGAAGAAAAATACTAGAAGCATGAAGAAGATAAGATACAAAGTTTACAAAATTCAAAGTATTGGAGAAGTTTCATTCAAAACAAATTCCGGCAAAATTGAGAAAATGTTGGAAGTTTATTATGTGCCCGGCTTGAAAGGTAATTTACTTAGCACCGGTCATCTTTTGCGGAAAGGATATGATATTCATTTTCATGATAATGCATGCATCATGACAAAAAACAATCAGCTTGTTGCTAAAATTGGGATGGCGGCTAACAATCTTTTTCCTCTCAAGCTCCAAATTGCTAATATTTCTTGTTTCACTAGTGCTAACAAAGGAGACTCCAAGTTGTGGCATGACAGGTTTGGACACTTAAATTTTGGAAGTTTGAAATTGTTGGCGTCAAAAAAAATGGTGGAAGGGCTGCCTCAAATTGAAAGTATAGATGGAATTTGTGAAGAATGCATGTTTGGGAATTGAAACAATATAGAGATCCATTTCCTTCACAATCCTTGTGGCGTGCAAAGCATCCATTGAAGCTTGTTCATACGGACTTGTGTGGTCCATTGCCGATTCCATCTTTTGGAGGTAATAGATATTTTCTCATATTTATTGATGACTTCACTAGAAAAAATTGGGTATATCTTCTCAAAGAAAAATCTCAATCATTTCAAGCTTTCAAAGATTTCAAGGCCCAAGTGGAAAAATATTCCGGTTTTCCAATTAAAACATTAAGAAGTGATCAAGGGCGTGAATATCTTTCCAATGAATTTAAGAGGTTGTGTAGAGATATTGGCATACGGCATGAGTTAACAGTTAGACGCACACCACAATAAAATGGTATGAGTGAAAGGAAAAATAGAACGGTCATGGAAATGGCAAGATGCATACTTAAAAAGAAAAAATTGCCATCAGAATTTTGGGCGGAAGCAGTCTCTTATGCTGTTTATTTGATCAACAGATCTCCCACAAAAATTTTGAAGAATCGTACACCTCATGAAGCATGGTATGGAAGAAAGCCTAGTGTTCAACACTTGAAGATTTTTGGAAGTGTTGTTTATGCACATATTCCGGATGTGATGAGAAATAAGCTTGATAATAAGGCTGAAAAATGCATTTTTATTGGGTATAGTGAAAGGTTCAAAGCCTATAAGCTATACAATCCAAAAACAAAGAAATTTGTGATTAGTAGAGATGTAAAATTTGATGAAAATGCTTCTTTTCTTGATTCAAAAACAGGTGGTTCTTCAAATGCAACAATTTTTGATGATTTTCAAGGTATGGAAATTAATGGTGATTTGTCTTCAACATGTCCCTCATCAAGTGAAGGATCCTCTCAAGGCCCTCCATCTTCTCATGGGAGGAAGACAAGAAGCTTGCAAGAACTCTATGAATCTACCAATGAAGTGAATCAAGACAACCCTGTCTTTTTTGCTTTCTTTGCAGGGGAAGATCCAATCCCTTATGAATTGCAAAGAAGAAAAGTGGAAGAAAGCAACGAATGAACAAAACACCTCTTGGTAGAAACATTTCTCAACATAAACTTTGCAAAGTTGGGAATAAAAAACAAATTTGGTTTAGGGGAGACATTGTTGGAAGATTAAACCAAATGTTGAAAATAAACTAAATACATGAACCAACTCAAGTGTTGAATACATGCACCATCATTGGGAGATGAAACACTTGTGTTAAACTTTATTTCATTTATCTGTATCTTTCTAGACTCATGTATTGATGCCTATAAATATATGTTCTTAAGTTCTTTTGCAAGTAAGAAGTGAGAAAAAAATATATCAGAATTTGAGAGTTTTATAAATTGTGTGTTCTCCTTCATATTGAGTGCTAGCTTCCTACAATTTTAATTTTTTTTTGGTAATATTAAAATAAGTGAAAATCGAAAAAAGAAGCAAGTAAAACTTATTCACCTCCTCTAAGCTATACATGAAATGAACTTTTCTTTTTTCACATTTCAAAAAAACCTGGAATTTTTTATTTTTTAAAAAAAAATCATCACGCGTATAACAAAACCTTCCTGTGAGTTCATTCTATTTTATCACACTTAAGGGTGATTTGATTCATTTTTTTATCATTCTCGGTTAGATTACGATTCCATTAATATGAAATCATTTGTAAACGGTTACATGCGGATTTGAGCTTTTGCTAGACCAAATTGTACTCAACCAAACTATTATACAAATTATATATTTTATACAATATAAATAATAAAATAATAAGATTATTTTTTTAACCACTCAACTAATAAAATATTTTATTATAATAGATTATTATATGTAATACATATTTAATTAATTATATATATTAAATTGAATTATAAAAAAGACTAGAACCATGGAACTAAATCGGATCAAACCATTTTCTTAGAATTGGATTCTATCGGTTTCACGATTTGGTTCAGTTCCAATTTTTATGAAACCGTTAAGATTAATTTGGTTCAAAAATATTTTAAAACAGATTCAATCTGAATTATTTGAACCCCTAATCACCCTACTTAAATTTTGTAAATCAAATAAATTTCATACGTTGGGATTTCGTTTCAAGTGGTATGCTTCTAGTCCCATAAGAACAAAAAATGCTTGCATGTGGTATTTGTTAGATTTTTTTATTATTTAAAAAAAAAAAAAAGAAAAAGAAAAATCCCTTTCCATTTACCTCTTCCTTCTACAAAACATTGGGAGCATAAATTTCATTCCGACAAGGAAACTCTGCACATCCATTTGTCCCTGAGGTACATTTAATTTGGCGAAGCATAGAAAATTTTAACTACTTAAATTTTCAATGCTAATTGTAAATCAATAATTTTTTATTTTTATTTTTATTTTTTTTTTTTTTTTTTTTTTTTTTTTTTTTGTGTTTGAGGTGTAATTTGTAACTATTAGTGTTCCTTCATTGAAAAATGGTTGGCCCGGAAAATGAAGAGCCCCACTAAGCAAAGAGCTTATACCATCTAGAAAGTGTCCATCAATGATTTGTAAGAGATTTTTTACACTATTTCGCTACTAGAATAGCATAAATAATGTAACTGACCAACAATTACATATTTTGAATAGAATATCATGTAATAAATTATTGGGCACTAATCTAAATGGTATAAGCTCTCCTCTCCAAACGAATCACTGTGTCTAACATATTTTTGTCATGAACTCTATTATTAATTAAGCAAACCATGTCATGTTAGCCACAAACATATGGACCAAGGTATCTAGAATTAAATAAGCAACATATATCTCACACCAGTTATACGTTAGGGTTTCAGATGAACTGTTTTATCTACTTTCAAAATTTCCCAAGCTTGAATACTTGAATAGATCTTAAACTTTGAAATTGTGTTGTACATTAAAAAAGGTTATAGGTATAGCCATAAATGTGACAATTTACATTCTCACTTTCTCTTCATGCTAGGCTTTCTAGATTTTGGAAGATGGGACTGAAGTGAGTTCTTCCGTTATGTATAGAGAGAGAGAGACATCTGCTTGCTAACTTGTTGAAATTAATGCTTGATAGAGGATGTAGTCTATTTAATACTCAACCATCAAACTTTATATATATATATATATATATATATATATATATATATATATATATTTTAAAGGTTCCATCAAACTTTATATCAACAAAATATAACAATAATAACAACAATAGCTATTTGTATAATTATGTTAATAGCTACTTGAATAACTTTATACCAACAACAAATAACAATAATAACACCAATAGCTATGTGTATAATTATGTTAATAGCTACTTGAATAACAATGGCTACTTCTTTGTAGATAACTCCCTCCTTTTCAATCAAATATCACTAAGGGAAACTTACCCACAAAAAAAAAAAAAAAAAAAAAAAATCAAAGAGTAGAGGGTTGTTTGATAACCCAATTTAACATATGGGTAAAATCTTAAATGACGGTAACTTTACTTATTATTAAAAGATTGAACATGTAAAATTTAAAAAAATATCGAAAACACTTTTTAGTTCTTATAATTTTTAAATAAATATTTTCACTATTATCAAGAACACTTAAGTTTAATTAGGAAAAAGTATACAATACTTCAAAGTATTTTGACACGTTATCAATTTCACCTAAAAAAAACTCTCTATTTACATTCTCCTATCACGAGAGTGCTCTCACCTTGAACTCCTCACTTCATTATCATGATCGCGAGTGCACCATATCTCATGAATAATGAATGATAACTTTTTTCCCATATCAAAATGTTAATAGTACAGCAATACACCAAAGCAAGTAAGCTAGTAATATTTTCTTACTTTTCAAAATAGAAGAGACTAAGGATTCAAGTATCGTGTGTGTTTTGTATTATGTTGTATTAGATATTGTTTATCTGAATTCTTAAATTGTGAGAATATCAATTCTTTTACTATTTTGATATTCCTTTTATCGTTGTGAGAAAATAAATTCTTGGGTCAGTGTGTTTGGTTTTGCTATATCAGACTTGCTTCTGGCCATTTATGCACTCTAATCAACCGGTTCACACTTCACACCTATCCAATACCCAAACAAATAATAATAATAATAATATCCAAAATAAAACAAAAACTAGAGAAAAAGGAAGGCAAGAATGGTCCTTGAGAAGCCAAAAGCCACTCTCATGCACGAGACATCAAAGTTTTTGGCCTTGTCAGTGTTCACTCATAGATTTGTCAGTCCCAATTGTCCATAAATCAGACCACCGTTGATGGGTCCCACCATACCCTCTCTCACCACCCCACATAGAACCACCCTCCTCCTCTTCCACTATTTCACACTCTCCTCCTCCTGTATCTCTTCTTCCTCACCGTCTCTCCAAGGTGCTCACTCCAACCTCCCTCCTCTTTTTTTGTTTCCCTGCTAACCCTACACCTAGCTCAAATCACCACCTTTTTCTCATGGAGAAGATAGAGAGAGAGACTCATGACTTCATGAACGTCCACTCCTTCTCTCAATTGCCCTTCATTCGTCCAGCACCGGCCAAAGAAAAGGGCATTAGGCTTTTCGGCATAGAATTTGGTGGCGATGGAGCACACAACGACACATCTGAGTCAGCCGAGACTAACATGTCCGAGGAAGCCAAGGACACAGATAAAGTAGAGAGTAACCGGAAATTCGAGTGTCATTATTGCTGCAGAAACTTCCCCACCTCTCAAGCCCTCGGAGGCCACCAAAACGCGCACAAGAGGGAGCGTCAGCACGCAAAACGCGCACACCTTCATGCTGCCATGGCACACGGTGGTGGTGGTGGTCTCACCCCGGAGGCTCACATTTATGGGCTCATGAATTATCATCGCATTGGCTCGGCTCCAATGCCACCTATGACCTACCACTCACTCAACAGTATCAACACCACCAACCCTTGTGTTACTAACACTAGGTTTTATGGAAGCCAACCCTCATCCTCTCAACCATTGACCATTAACGGGAGTCCCATGGCGATGTGGCGAATCCCAGCCGTCCAAAACTTGCCTACTTTCAATCATGACCGTTCAGTGCATCCGCTGCAACATGAATTGAAGCTGCCATCGATGACGATAGGGAGCTCGAGTAGTTCACAGAGGCGGTATGTGTACGAATCAAAGCCGAGCATGCCAGATCATGTGAGTTTGGATCTTCATCTATAACAATTTGATTATTTTTTAGGAAGGGAGGGAGTTATATTCAATCTCTCATGGAGGCCATCTATTTCGATAATTTGTCACAATCATTTAGTTTGAATTACCATCTAAATTAGTAAATGATTTCAGTACAAAACAATTCTACAATGTGCTTGAATGCGAAATAACAGTACTGTAAATTAATTTGTATGCGTATACCTATATA
Organism: Cornus florida; assembly: GCF_030987335.1. Lineage (NCBI taxonomy): Eukaryota > Viridiplantae > Streptophyta > Magnoliopsida > Cornales > Cornaceae > Cornus > Cornus florida. The sequence goes on from NW_026775576.1 coordinate 105,740,839, forward strand.
TATAACTTAGAACATAAGCCCCTTGTCTCTATATCTATGTATATAACACAAACCAAACTTTATTGCAAGATCATGAAGTTTGTGCCTTCATCTCTGTAACAATTTGATAAAAAAAAAAAAAAAAAAAAAAAATTAGGAAAAGAAAGTTGCACTCTCTCTTGGAGGTCATCTTTTGTTGTGCAAATGAGGGGATTTCAACAATCATTAGTATACTTATATGTTTGAATTTCCCACAACGTACAACAACAACAACAACAGTGTATATATTGTAGCTTGATATGTGCATAAATGTATGTATACACATAAAATTAGATGAACTGAGAAGCTTACATCATGCCTCTAATTAGCACTATTAAATAATGTAGTTTGCAAAGGATTTATTTGTTGACTTCATTGTGATGTGATACAACATTAGCAACATAATGCAAGTGCAATGAGATCAGAGAATTTACTCATCTCTTCCTTCGTTTATCACACGTGAAGAATAAATATTGTACTGTAATGGGTATATATAGAGAAATCAGTTTTTCAAAAACTTTTGTAAATAAATTAACATGGATTTGAGACACGCGTGGGCATGAATGAGTGTTGTGCGAGACAAGTGGGATATTGAAAAAGGAGCTTTTGATTCAGTGTTTACAGAATTGAGCAACCTCAGGTCATAAGTAGTTGATCCACTACTTGTAATTTAAGACACTAACTCATATTTCCATTTTAGTTGCAGCTAGAGTAGCTTGCCCAATTTTTTCTTTACCTAAATGAGCTTCCCAATATTCAATAAACAATCCCCAATTTTTATCTTTATAGAGAGAGATTATATAAATTTCTACGTATTAAGACAATGATAATTTAAGTCACGCAATTCCTTTAAAGGGGTGTCGCTCTTACGCTACATACGCGATTCCACTTTTGCTCTTACTCCCGACTTAAATTTTCACTTTTGTGCTCTAGCTCTCAAACTCGCTCTTGCTTTCGCTTTATGTGAATTGGGTGATGATATGGTACATGTTTTAAAACAAACTTATGTAAGCTGATCAAACAAAGGTGTAAGATTAAAGGCGCGCCACTAATGATTAATAACCAATATGCCAAAAGTCATTGTTTGGTTCAGTGATTGGAAAAAGAGAAGAAAAAAATTGAAGTTCAAATCTTAGAGCTAGCAATCACTCTGTATGAAAGAATGATCGAATAATTTGAAGTTTAATCTCTAGTATTAACCTCCAGCGCTTTAACGCAAACAAACAATAACACAATAAATCTGCTCCATACGATTTGGTTCATGCACACAAGAAATCCGGATGAAGATGATCATTTGGTTGTGATGTTGGAGTGTTTGACACACACTGAAGAATTTGGAGCCGAACAGAATGGTGGCCTTCACACACATGCACACACACATGCAAATGATATGAATGGTCACTTTTCTTGGTGAAGGTCAAGGACAAGGCAGGTTAGACATGGGTCACTTCTCTGCGAGTTTTAAACGTAATTCTCATTATGACGAGTCAGTATCGTACCTTTCTTTCATAGCTTTAAAATGGCAAAACCAACCCCAGAAAAAGGTGTTTTACTCACACTTGAAGGGAACGTATGGTAGCTACTTAGACTGCCATCTTTATTAATTTCCTCATTTTGTACCTACCCTTAATATATCTATATATACACATACACACACACACACACTATATATATATATATATATATATATATATATATATATATATAAGGTCAAGGTGTGTTATTTCAAATGTAAAATGTAGCATATATAAAGGTCAGTACATGTGCTAGTGTCGTCTTCTTTCACTAACAACATGGCAGCACAAAAAGCTGTGCAACTTAGATGACAGTGGGCGTTATTCAATGAATGCCTCACAAACTACAGGGAAGGACAGTGCAAGCACTACTAACTCACTAACTAACACATCAGTTCATATCCCAATTTCTTCTCACCTTCCAAAAATATTAATATTAATATTAAATTTTTTTTTTTTTTCAGTAATGTAGAACTGATATAGCTTGGAGGTTCAAACTTGCTTAAAGTTCGAGTTTAAAAGCAGTCACTTTATACTAATATGAAAGGTTAGATAATAAGTCCCCTCTCCTCCCAACAATCTCAATAAACGAAGACAAACGCGTCTATATTAATCCTTTAAATAACAAAAATTCAACATATATATTTAGTTTAAAATTTTGAAGAATATAGCTTTAAATTTCAATTTGATAATTTACACTTAGATTTAAAAAATTATGGATTGATTTCAGAGGCTTTATGTGTGTTGGTTTCAAATAATAAGATTCTATAATAAAAAAAATAAAAAATAAAAAAAAGGGTAAAAAAATCAGTACCTCAAGCCATCACACAAATATGGGTATTTCACCAATCACATGACATGATTTGTACAAATTCATTACCACCTTTTGATGTGAAAAATGTTGTTGAACAACAAAGTCATGCAAGGACAAATGCAAATCATGAAATATACCCACTATCATTTATAGTAACAACCTAAGAGTATCTTAGAGCAATGTGATTATGTTCATAAATTTTTTATGAGCTAGTTGGATTTGGTTTTCAAACCAAGAATTAAAGAACTTTCCCTCTAAAAAGCTTTTACTTAATTATATCCCCCAAACTGAAATGTGTATGCAATCCATGTTTTCTGTTTTCCAACTTCCATATATTGTACATGAGAATATAAACATAATAATTCAATATCTACCAAAAAAAAATATAATACTAATAATAAATAAATAAATAGTTGTGCCTTTGGATGGGACAAGTTTGCCTTTGAAGAACATGTTTATATTCTTAAAACCTTGGATACATAGGCATCTAAATGAGGGAAAAGGTTGTAGCTATATAGGAGGTGCATTGTTCATTAAGTGTGATCGGAATCATTGGAGGTATCCAAAAGGCAATAACAAGGATAAAGCATTAATTGTGTTTCGGGACAACATTTACGAAGGGTACACTTTTGAGGACTGTTGTTTGTGTTCTTTCATGCCAATATATATATATATATATATATATATATATATACACATGAATATACAAACTGACATTGCAACCTACAACTCAGCAATTGAACACAGTTGTTTTTTAAGTGTGTAACTACTTTTTCAGGCCAATGACTTGGTGCCCCTTAAATTTACAGAGAGAGTGACCTTCTCCCTTCGGGAAAGACAATTTTACCCACAATTAAAGCTTTCATCCTATAAGTTAGTTTCGACATGTCATAGTTATAGTTAGTGCATGACTGGACACAAAGAAAGTTTTCCACCTAGTGTCCCATTAATGCATCACTGGGAGTAGACTACATCATACTTTAATTTTTATGGTTGTGCGCGGCCCACCTCAGCTGAGTTTTTCTTAATGTTAACAAAAAAAAAAAAATGAAATTCAATTAAATGATTGGTTTAGTATTTAATTTATGTTTAAATAATGCTATTAAGAGAATAGCATGAAAATAATCATCACATTTAATTACTAGATTAAAAGATGTCTTGATATAATTATTCTTTATGCACTTTATGCTTTGGGAAGCATGAGGATGACTTATTGTAACGGGTGAGCTTTTGGTCCTATCCAAATTTGATATGAGATAAATATTCTCTTGTAATATTTTCCACCATACGAACTCGCAACACTCTCATTACAGTCGGGCCACCTTACCTACCCGAGGTGGCTCACCCGGTCTCCTTTCGGGCCGAGCCCTTAGCATGACACCAAATCAAGAATTGGATCTAACTCTAATACCAACTATAACAGGTGGATCCGAGGTGGCTCACCCAGTTGCCTTTCGGGCCGAGCCTTTGGCGTAACACAGAATCAAGAACTGGGTTTGGCTCTGATACCAACTATAACGGGTGAACGCTTGTCCATTTATTCAAAAACTCAAGTGTTGGGCAATGAAGCATACCTACCCATTTATACACACTTCAACTTCATCCAAATCTGATATGGGACAAATATCCCCTTATAACACTTACCCACTTGAACCAACACCTTAGAATTTTTTATGTTTGAGATTCACATTGAAACCGGACTCACTTGAACCAACCCCTTAGGTTTTTCTTTACATTGCTTATGCATCAACGCCTCAGATCCTTGTGTAACAACTTTACATCACTGGTTTGTAAGCAATGTACTGTATTGTATTACGTAACCGCCAATATATTGTGTTGAGTAAGTGGTACAGGACGCAAAATCGCAAACACATGATCACATCCTGATTCCATTTACATTACTCATAAACTGCAACTTGGGCTGACCAATCTGAGCCTGATATGGCCCTTGAACGGATTTGTTGATCGAATTAGATAAATAGAGTCCTTTTCCATGGGTTTGGATTGAAACTTATCAACACTCTATCTGAATTTAATCTGTTACTTGTAACGAGATCTTAATTGTAGACAGAGTTAGCAACACGAGCTCAATACAGACCCAACCTTTATCATCAATATTATTAAAACATTGACAACCTACATATAACCCAAACAAACAAACAACCTACGTAAACCTTGGCTAAACCATGTTCAAGGGGTCAAAAAAAAATATCTGGTTTGGGTTTGGATTGAGCTCATTGATTTGATTCAGAATTGGATTGAGATTTTTATTTCTCGATTAAGCACGCTATAGTTGACCTAACATGTCAAATCCGTCCAATTTGTATGTCTGTTTATATAAAGTGACTTCTTTCATACTTTATAGTATAAATTACTGTCGCAACAATAACATGCCCAACTATCTAGTGGGCCTAAAGTAAATGCATGATGTGGGTGATGATACATCTGCTGGGCAACAGCAGCTTAAAGGGTGCACAAAATATAGAGTTACGATATGAAAAAAAACACACACTATTATTTATCAATAGGACCACAACGTAACAGAGACACATTATATCATTAGGACCACAGCTTAAAAAGAGATCCAGTGACATTAAAGAAAAATTGGTCCACACCTAATATAAAGCTTACAAACGAGGTTGACAGTTTAAATAAATAGTGCCCCTGTGGTAGCGTGCGCTGTAGGCGTCGAGAAAAAGCTTGTAGTTGTACAGCCATGCTTTGGGGTGCTGGTGGTGGGTACGAGTAACACAGTAATTTAGCATTTGGCGTTAAATGACACCAAAACTTTATGGACCATGCGCTCGGATTCTAGGTTCTCTTTGTCTACCTCTGTTTCATTTAAGGGAGTATACCAACATTAGACAAAACTATAAACAATGTACTCGACGAAAAAAGTAAGTAGTAGTTTAAAATTAAATAATAAAAGTTATCACGAGCGATTTCACCTGTCTGCTCGAGAGATCATCTTGTCTGAATTCTCAATTCAACAATTGAAAGCACGAGTTATTGTGAGAACAACTGAATTGTTATTTTGATCAAAGTTATGATGAGGATACTCATCGTGCAATTGATGACATCAACCACATAACAAAAGTTTAAGGATTCATTAAGGGTACCCTCATCACAAACTCGCTCTACAATAATGTTTTTGTTCCAGCAGTTAAAGGGGAAACCAAAGCCAAATAATGTTGAGGAAATTATACCATGCTACCAATGACCATCTAAACAACACAATCTCACACATTAGGAAAAGTCCCAGAAAATGACATCGTTGGGGTCTACTTTCCTGATGATAAATTTTAACTTCGTCATATGTAACCATACTTGAAGTGCAATGCCAATGAAACAGTTTCCAATTCCAGTTTCATTTTAGCGTTTACAGCAGCAACAAGCTGATTTCAGCTGTTCTGTAAAGTGCAACTTAAACAGAGATCCACATTTCACTCCTGTTCAATTGCAACTACCTCTTTAGTATCCATATCAGCCCATATGCACAACCATCATTAGTGATACCAAAATTATATTTCAATGCAAAATGAACACAATTCATAAATAATTTCCATCTTACGTTTTGTATCTACCCTACCATAGTTGGTGCTACAGAGATAAAATGTTTTAAAGCTATTAACATAACTCAATACGAACACGATTCATAAAAATTTTCCATCTTCTGTTTTGCATCTACACTACCATAGTGATGCTATAGAAATTATATGTTTTAAAGGTAACACATGTTTGAGTTTATGAGGGTTAATGTGCTATGAAATTATAGGGAAGAACTTTTAAAAAGTTTGTGAGCTCCAAATATGTTTATTCTACATTTTTTCCATGAGGTTTAGACTTGTTCAAGATTTATTGGAAAAATAATATACAAGAGCAAACTCAGAGACCTTGCGGAGAAGAAAGAACACAGCTGTAGTACTGGAAACAAAGGATGGAAGATGGTGTGAAAGGACAAATGAAATTAGTTGTGAGAATGAGAGCTACTTCAATACTATCTTTACTTAAAAATTAGGACATACACGAACAACAATACCGCAAATCTCAAAGAAATAGAACAATAATACGACAGGAGTACGTCAAAAAATAATAATTTTTTGCACTCTCTTCTTAGAAAATAATTAAAATCCTACAATGTCCAACCGAAAGGAAAAAGAAAAAAATTACAAGACACTTCTAACCGTATCGTCTGACACCGCCACGGCACCTCTTCCTTCCTATCTTAGAAGTGTGGTACTTAAAATAGTAGTCAAGTAAGCACTCAAGTCTTCCCTTCAATGAACAGGAATCTCCTTCCAAGTGACATACCCACCACACAAATCCCTTAAGTGAAAATACCCACCAAAAGCATTCCAATATACACTCATTGTCCTTTGAAATGTATTATTTTATATAATTATAGCAAAATTCTTAGTTAACTGGCTCAACCCTATTCTTCCTAGGTTAATTAGTGAAAATCATAGTGCTTTTTGTCCATGGTACTTTTTCGACTCATGAGCTAATATTATCCTGAAAACAACCGAACTATTTGTTTGTCCTTGATATTTAAATGAATTTCATCCTCTTATCAACAAACATTTTAGCCATTCACCTGTTCCAGACAAAAAACCCAACTAATTGACTAGTTGAAAATCAGAGCAGCTGAAATCTTCTATCTTCTCAATGAACAATTACTCATATATTTTTATTACATAACTGTAAAGCACAAAGATACGTCCAAAAAATTTAAAAAGAAATATTACAGCAATAAATTTATAACAATGCTAATCAAGTATAAGTTTAATGCATCTAGGGCTGGATATATAAAGGATTAACTGCAAAACTGGAAACATAAAGCATAATTCTGATTTGTGCACCTGCAGCAGGTCATCCGAGCCTTTTGTGCCGGGTTCGAGAAGTGTGGGCCTCTTCAATATGTCTAGTGAGCAGCGAAATACCATAATGCGAAGTGCTCGAGGCAGCATAATATGATGTCACAGTAAGTTGAGTAAACTTTGGAAGCACATAACCTAAAAATTAAAACGTTAGTTTCCAAGTAAAACGGTGAAACCAATTGATCAAAAGATCAAATTCACTGAAAATATGAAAATAGCCTTATAGCAATAACACCCACAAACTAGCATCCTGATGAAAAATAGGACGTCAGAAAAACTACTAGCTATTACTTCCATTTGTTCAGCAAAGCCGTACTCATCTATGATTTCCAAAATCCGGTCATACACAGAAGAATACATTAAAAGGGCTAGGCGAGGGATTCAAGGCCAAGAAGGAATCTAAAAATTAAAGAGTTCAAAAATCCTTTGTTAGTGTGGGTACCTGATCCCACCGCTTCATGTATTGTAGAGGTGGCAATAATCTGCATATAATTTCCAATCAGTCATGTGGCATCTCTAGTGACTCAACACCTGATACTCTCCTTGAGAACAGTGTCCAATCATAAATAAATACGTAGAATGCTTCGCAAACCACATCGCCCCCTTTGAATATTACACATATCAAGTCTCTAAGACACTCCAAACATGTTAAGCACCATGGTCAAGCACAACTAGCAAAAGCACTTCAAACTTTGACAAAGACAAAATCATCTAAACTACCATGCACCATTCCACAAAACCAGCACTTTACTGCATGCTTGGTTCTTCTAGGATCAAATCAATGCACATGCTCTACAGCTGAATAGCGACATAGTGATATTCTCCATGAAGTTCTCTAGTGAAGAGGAAGATTCTCTTTTCTTAATCGAATCAAATGCCTAATAAGATGAATAAGGGCAGATATATAATAAAAAGAGTTCAAGAACGACCAGACCAACGGAAACTCTTCAAGCAAATGGATCTTTGGTCCTATTTAGGAAGCCTTGAGACCATGAGATCACTTAAAAGGTAAAGGTGCTTTTACTGTCTATGGAGAGAATGCCATACAGAGAATAAGGTTTGAGAGGAGACTTTGCAGGGGGAAAGAAGCCTCTGGAGCCAGTCAACAGGAGATTGTAATGGTGCCTATCAATTAGGAAGTTGGGTCCTCCAACCCCGTCCATCACAAGGTCGACCAGTCAACTGTGTACTTCTATAGCTGCGCAGACAGTCTTTTTCCACAGACAAAACACCTCAATAAAAACAAACTCAGTGAGTACTGCACCCATATGTACCTCATGCTAGAGGAACACTCTGTGGCTATAGAATGACCATCTTGTGATATATAATAGTCCATTTGAGATCCTAAAAGTACCTTGCATGTTGACTGAAATAAAGGCCTCATTGATTTCCCCTCACAGAGTCTACACCTCGACTTGTTCAAACGAGGAACCATCGTGTGAGTTCTAAATATCATATACCCCTGACTGACATGACAACATCTTCTTGGACCACGCTTATCACTAGGTTGCAGCCTCTTGAGCGGTAGCCGCATTAAAATGTGGTGACACATCAGATCATCACACCGCCTCAACTAACCTAATAAAAGACTGCCCCTAATGCCATAATGTGCCCCCTCCGCCCCCCACCATGCCCTATCAGACTGCCTGACTACATGTGGCATCCCATATAATCACAATAGCAACAAGTGGAAATACCCCATAAAGAGCTCTGTTGGTTATGCTACGAATAGACCTCTACCTCCTGAAGTTCAACTGACATTTACAGGACCGACCATCTGGCATATGTTAAAGCCTAACTATGTTCAAAAGGCACAAGTAGCATCTAGACAGGCCTTTACCCCTCAAACTAAGACCAATTCAAAGAGCAAGGGTGACCTTGGGATTCCTTGGAAACCTTGCAATTGCCACTCTCCCCTGAAAGGCTGAAACTTACAAGTATCTCAATCCACCCAGTACACTCATCATCATATGAGTAATAGCTCCATCACCCACTTAAGAAACCACATAATTTTTATTCCTTCAAAGGATTTCAAAATAAGAATTCGAAAACTGCAATTATAGGTCAAATTCCCCTCAAAACATGTTATTTTCAGGTCCTATACGGTACAAGCTCTCTTTTTCTTCTTTTTTTTTTTTTTTTTTGAACAGTAAAGCAAACACGCACCCTCTTACCTACAATACGATAGATACCCATAGATACTATAAGTTTCCTATCTGATTTGAAGCCAGCTATTTGAATGAGCCTCATATGCTTCAATTACAGAGTGTGAAAACTTATTTGATTCCAAAATGAATCTCCATATTCATTTGCTTGCAAATACGATGTTCCGACAAAATCACATTTACAATGGTTTGCAAACTGTTTGACAACAATTAGGTTTTGAAGATTTAAAATTTTCAGGCTGGTACATTAAGTGCCCATTGATAAGGCACAATTAGTTAGCATTTAAAGGGGGTAGCTGAGTATGACCTTTTTTTTACCAAATGTAACAACAAGATCGGTGGAAGATTTTAAAAATTCTAACATAAACTAAAAATTTATGATCAGTGGAAGATTTTAAAAATTCTAACATAAACTAAAAATTTATGCTTAAATTTGATTTCTATAAAGTCACCTAGTTTCTTCTGTATTTATCAAAAAATAAAATAAAATAAGAAGTCTTATATATTGCTAACCCAAGACAACTATTTTCAGCCTAAAACTTTTAAATTTATCAAATAACACCTGGACTCTGGAACATACGCGCCAAGACAAACAATGTGTCCACGGTTCACATTTGTTCTCTTCCTCCATCTTTGACCAAAATGAATATATATCTATATTAACTTAATAATTTAACCATGAAATTTCTAACCTTGACATAAACCCAAAACATGGACATTACTGGACATGATTAAAATTATGCTGTTGCCAGGATCATGATACATCAGTGCTTGGTCAATGACTTCTTAAGCTCTGCTACATGGACTCTCCTATTATCCTTTACAAACCTGTATCAACATGACATGGGTAAGCGGGTACAAGATATATGTCTGACACATGAATCCTAATCTGACACTTTGATCCTTCAAATGGAATGACTGAAGAACAAGAAAAAACTCAAATTTTATAGTAGAGATGAGTTACATATCAATGATAATTATAATCCTTTTCTTTTACCACATCACATTGAAGAGCATGTTGTACAATAATTCAATGATTAAAGCCCTTCAGAAATTTGTGAATTCAATACTAGCCTAATCATCCATCAGATGTTATGAAACAAATAACATTATTTGACACAGCTCAAACATCTCAATAAAGGAGCCATCTATACCTCCAAAAGCAGAGCTTGCAGCAGAATACATTAGCAGCGGAGGAAGCTGTCGAGAAATTAGAATTGAAATGGAAGTGAGCTAGAGAAATGCATGTACAAGTAGACTGACACATATTCTATGGTATCTGAGGAAATTAGTATGTCCTGAGTATCATGTGAAGAGTAAGAGAGTAAAAAAGACATTCAAAAGTATAATAATTGTACCCCAATAAGAAAAGGAAGCCACTTCGGTCCCTTAACATGTTTCTGAACATATGGGAGTCCTGAAATCAATCAATCAAGTCTAAGCCATAGAAAAAGAATGCGCGTACATAAATATGTAAAACACAAGAACAAATGAATTTGTCTGCACCTGCATTAACACCATGAATTGCACTAAGCATTCCACCAACACCAGAACCAGCCTATTGAATGGAATGTATATGAGATATGAAAATAGAAAGGGAAAATAAAAGAGACAAAGGAGGCAGTGAGGGTAACAAAGAAGGATTTTGTGTATAAGGACCTGTTGTACCATAATATGAATGTACCGCATCAGTGCTCACATAACATTAAACTCAGGTTCTGTTCATAATATAATGGTTTAGAGGCAAGTAACTACAACAGAATGAATAAGGTCCCGAACAATCTGGCCATTATTAAATAAGAACATCAACAACTTGTTGCGGCCTTAAGCACCATATTTCATTTATTAACAATTTCATCACTCACACACATAAGTTGTTTAAATAATACATTTTGCTGACTGATAAAACCGAAGGACCCTGTTCTTCGTAATTCTGTGTCTGCTATGTCTGCAACGGATGTACGCAAATGACTCAAGACACTATGACACAATATTACTGTTTTACAACCCACCCTCACAGTAACCCTCATCAGTAACACCAACACAACATTGGGTATTGGTCTTTCCTATTTAATTGACCCCTAATTCGCATGTACACTTTATAAGAGGAGTCATTGTTACTGTTCATGAATTAATGACCGTATTGATCTTTTTTTCAAAAAAGCAAGGAAAAATTACTATCAAAATGCCCACACGGTACTAAATTGATAAAGTATACCATTGCTACCCAAAAATATTCGGAAAATAAATACAAAACAAGTATAAAACGTACAACAGCTGTGGCGTCGTGTAAAACAGAAGTGATTGTCCATTCCCCATTTTCCTGCTTCAACAAAAAATTATAACAAACTGTCATATAAAATGTTCTAAGAAGCATTTCATCAAACGAGTAATGGCACAGTTGATATATGTGTATAGGTAGAAAGAGAGCACCAAATTAGGGTTTAAGAGAGAAAGAGTACCAAATTAGGGTTTAAGAGAGAAAGAGTACCAAATTAGGGTTTAAGAGAGAAAGAGTACCGAATTGGGGCTTAAGAGAGAAAGACAGCGAGGACAGCGAGGCGAACCGAGGCCAGGGTTCATGGTAGGGTCGTGATGGAGATTGCCCGACCTTAGCTTCTCCTCATAGACCTCTCTCGTCCCCATCTCTCTTCGATTCCACCACTCTACTGCACCGCGAACACCGTCACTTTCTCTCTCTTCTCTCTCAAGAGTCAAGAAGACTTGCGATTGCGAGGTCCTTTGAACCGTGTGTGAGATAAAAGCAGAGTGCAGTTCTGGCCCGTTGGATGGGTTCTGGTGAACCCAGGTCAAAACCCCTTCGGTCAAGGACTCCCAGCTCTAGATTTGATTTCGAGTTACGTTTCACTAACCCACAAAATAATTTAAGAATCTAATCTAATGTTAAATGAAAAAATATCAACGGTTATAAATAATGTTCAAAGTATTGTATATAGTAAATCAGGATTTAAAGAATTATAAAACATATTGATTACAATTATAATAGTATCACGTTTGAAATTTTAATTAAAAATAATAATTTCAAATTTAGATTAGAATTGAATTGTCCACACCTGGAATTAAATTCAAATTAAGTTTAAGTTAGACGTGTTTTTAACTCAAACCCGATCTTAAACATAAGAATTATTATTTAAATTTATAAAAATGAACTTACTTAATGAAACCAGCGCAATATACCTGTAGGCTTTGTCTTGTGTACTTGTCACCATGTCCAACCAAACGATGGAACCACTTCCATCTTTTGCAATCATCACATTTTTTTAAAAAAATAACTTGTCTTGTGGCCAATCATCACTTTTTTTTCTTTTTCTTTTTTTGGAGCAAGCTATTTGATTTTTGTTTTTTACATTTTTTATCAAATAATATTTTAAGTATTTAATAGAAGAATTTAAATAGCTTGCTCCTTTTGAATTTAATTTTTCAAACAATTAAAAACCACTACCATAATATTGAGATTTAAAAACATTTTTTATAAATAAATTAAAGTAATAAAATATTTTCCTTTAGTTAAATTCAAAATGTTTTCTTAAAATGTGTTGTTTTTTTATATAATTTTTATGGAGAATATTGAGATTTTAAATAACTTGCACCTTTTGAATTTTTCCAATAATTACAAACTACTTCTATAATGTTGATTAATTTTTTATCGACTAGTATTTTAAGTATTTAATAGTAATCATACTCATGTCACGTTATTTTTATTATTATTATTTAGGATAAATTGCCCTCACACCTCTCAAGTTTGGGTTAAAGACTCCCAATTACAACTTAGACATTGTTTAAACAATATACACCCTAAATTTAGTAAAGTTAGCAAAGACATTCCAAACCACATGTAAATTGATATTATTAACCTATTTGTGAATTGACCAATTTAAATTATAAAATTACTATTTTAATCTTTATAAACATATAAGACTTTAAAGTGAACGAACAATTAGGAAGAAACTTACTTTCATAAATATGTAAGATCATCAAGTCATATTACTAAACAAATCAATTGGAGTATAATTTTATTTACTATATCATTAATTGGATTTGCAAGTCTAGTGGAGAAAGAAGTCAATAGCCTCCTAGCACTAGTGGGAGATGAATTATATATGTTATGTTTGGTATATGTTATATATACACAATTACACACATAGCCTGAACCAATAACTAATTAAATTAACTCCCTAATTTTTCTTACCTATAGAATTTTAACTAAAAAAACATGCGAGGCTCACTTGCTTTTTCTATTACCAGCACACACGATGCTCAAGTTCTAATGTGCAGAAAAGAGAGACAATTAATACAGTAATTTGTATTGACTTATGGTACCATCCTAGTGGGGAGTTAGTTGCTGAATTTGAAATTCTCTCAGACTTTAAACAGATAAATTGTAATATTATGTATTAAAATAGTGTGATATTTTTGTCTTTTCATTTTGTCACATCATATTCAAGATACGCTTGCTTCATTCGTCATTGATCGTCATAAAAAAAGCAAAGAGAGATCATATGCGAGACACTTTGCTCCATTTAAAAAAAATAACAATAATAATACTTAATTTGCTCCGTTCATTATTGAACATCACTGTCATAAAACAAATAAAGAGCTTTGAAATCCCCATAGAATAATAATACTCTTAAAAAAAAAAAAAGCAAAAGCAAGAAAAAGCAAAGTAGTGGACGAAAAAGAGAGGGTCAATAATGGAAGACATAGACATTGTACTCCACAACAGCATCCCCACTCCTGAGGTCGAAAGTGTGAGTCTTGGCTTGAGCATAGCCTCTAGCAAACCGGAACAACCCGCTCCCGCCGACAACCGGCATCTCTCTCACCGTCGACAACACCGTGTTTCGGCCTAGTACGCTGAGAGTGCTACCATTATATTTCCCTTCCATGAAAGCAAAGTTCAAAACCATCAAAAGACCAATTTCACTTAGGGACGCCGAAGCATAAATTCCCTGCGCTCTTCCCACTTGCTTCGAGCTTAGCTCCGGCCGTACCGTCAACGGATCGTCAATCATCGCCACCATACCAAATCCAGTAATCGATGAGTTAGTCATGGCCGCTTCCGCTATTCGGACAGCAGTAGGATTTCGGCCGCTAACAATGTCATGGAAGTAGAAGTGGAGGTGGCTGAGCTTCTCTTTCTTCAGCCCTAGCATTTCCCGAGACAAGCTTCTCGAGAAACGATGAGATTCTCCGGCGGCAACCAGGGTCGAGAAAAGGAACACGGTGAAGATGATGGAAGTGAGGTATGCAAGAGTTTTGGCCATGGTGGGTAGGGTTAGATATATGGTAGTGTTTTGAAAGAGAATATAAATATGGTGGGTATTATATATAGGGCTAGCTGTGGTTTGTGTGTCCCTAACTTTATCTAAAGCGAACTTTATATTCTTCTAAGTGGATCAAACGTTCAACGGTAGTACAAGAGTATGGAGTAGTTAATTCCATGGAAGTAGGGCATGTTAGGAGAGAAGAGAACAAAAATATGATTTGTCATAAAGTGCCTATTACCTACCGCAGCGTGGACCGACCTTGTCGTGATAAATGGGGCATATATACAGTATTGGCGTGTTTACAATGGCATCAAAACCAACAATTAAGTTCAAATACCTTTAAAAAGCGTATTGTCACATTAACGTATGTACTTTCCTATACGAAAATCCTTGATATATATATATATATATATAGTTTTTAGTAAGTATATCCATGATATGTATAATGTCTATATATAAATATATATATCTCAATAGTTTTCACAAAATTAATTCATCAATCTTTGTGATTTTGACTTTGAATTATACTGCATATATATGTTCATCTTTATATATATGTTAAGTGAATATCAAATGTCCAATAATCGAAGAACTTACATCTTTATATAAAAATTAAAGCTCTAGTTTGACAATTGTACGTTATGTCCTTATGACCAACATGAAAACAATACATACTTGTCTCCTTGTCCATAATTAGAATCTCTGTTACATGCAGGATAATATATTATTAATATTAATCAACAAAAAAAAAATATATATATATATATATATATATAGGTATACCTACCGACCAATTAACGGAACCCTTCCAAAACCCCTAACTTCCTTCCCTCATCTCATGAAAACCAATTTATGTTACTTGCATAAAAAGAAAATTTTATTAACCAGCTTAAACACGACAGAGGAAAAACATAAAGTACGTATTAATATATAAAGTACGTATTAATATATGGATTCATGACTTAGTGGATGTCTATTTCATAAAAGAAGGAAACATATTATGTGAGTATCTGTGTATATATACTAGTTAGTCAAAGAACTTCCCCAATGGAAGTTTACCTACCCACTTCTTTGTGGAGAAACTAATTATGTTGGACTTATGGAGCTAGTTTGGTTGTGGAAGTTGGAAAATGGGGAAATAGTTCTAAGAAAAGAAGACCAACTGGCCGTACCAGTTGGACATTGTGGACTTTTGATCCCAAATATATCATAATCAGGAGACTTAGGAAGGTGCCCCACGCTTTTAGAGTCTATTTCACAAGATTTGCCCATCTCCCTAAATTTTTCTCAAATTTGATCAAGTAGTTTTAAAGGTACGGTAATATCAAAGACACCATCAAGTAGTTTTCAAGGGTTCAACTCCCTACCTGGTGTATTTTTTGTCAGTAATAAAAAAATTTAAAATCAAAGATCAATGATATGGACTCGTACAATTGAATGACTAATTTTATATGAATAAAGACATCAACAAGTATAAATTAGTCGGAATTGTACGACCTAAATTTAAATTAAATTTGAACTCATCTTATATAAATCATGCAATTTTATATTTTTTGATTCACAAGTAGGGATGCACAGACTTTGATTCAGTTCAATTTTGAACTAAATTAGAGTCACCAAAGGGAAACGAAGAAAACGATTAAAGACTTTCTTTTCATTGCCCCCGACACACGAAGCATCTAATGAATTTCCAGAGCACTAACTGTAAATTTTGGTGAACCTTTTTAACTTTTCTTTTTAAAAGGTAAAACCTTTTTCAAATCAAAAGTCCACATCTAAAACTCTTAAAATCTCTCTCTTATCCGTAGAAGCCACTGTAAAAATGCAATTGTGTATATTATATATTGTAAATTGTAGCTACATGGGTTCAGCCTCGGCTGGATTACAGAGAAAAAAAAAAAAAAAAACACAGGCCATGAAAGGCCCAGTTACAAGCCATCTGGGTTCAAAACAAAGTACCCAAAATAAAAAGCCCATATGTAGCCCAAGGCCCATAATGCAATTTCCATCTTCTGAACCTCAAACTCTTTGTATTGAAACTGAAAATTCTCTATTTGGTTGTCTACTTGTCTCTCCATATAAAAGGAGAGTGTAATATATAAGATGGTAAGTTAGTGAGGGTTAGTAGTTGAAACTGAAAATTCTCTATTTGGTTGGTCTACTTGTCTCTCAAGATAAGAGAGAGTGTAATACATAGTAGAGGATATTTTTGTCTTTTTAATTATGACCACTTTATATTATATAATTTGAAATGAATATATAGAGCTGTGTATCTCAGGTATGATGATCAATAGAATACAAGACATGCAAGTAAAAAAGCGAAAGCCGTACACGAAAAAGAAGAAAAAGAGGGGGTCAATAGTGGAAGACAAAGACATTGTATTCCACAACAGCATCCCCGCTGGTGGTGTTAAAAGTGTGAGTCTTGGCTTGAGCATAGCCTCGAGCAAACCGGAACAATCCGCTCCCACCGACGACCGGCAACTCTCTTACCTCCGAAAACACGGTGTTTCTTCCGAGCACGCTAAGAGTGCTACCATTATATTTCCCTTCCATGAAAGCAAAATTGTAAACCATCAACAAACCAAATTCACTTTGGGATGCGGAAGCATAAATACCTTGCGCTCTTCCCACGAGTTTGGAGCTTGGGTCGGGCCGTACAGTCAACGGATCATCAATCATGACCACCCCACCGAAGCCGGTTATTGACGTGTTGGTCATGGCCGCTTCCGCCACTCGGACAGCAGTAGGGTTTTGGCCGCTAACGATGTCATGGAAGTAGAAGTGGAGGTGGCTAAGCTTCTCTTTCTTCAGCCCTAGCATTTCTCGAGACAAGCTTCTCGAGAAACGATGAGATTCTCCGGCAGTAAGGGCGGAGAAAATTAGGAAGACGATGGAAGTGAGGTTTGCAAGGGTTTTGGCCATGGTGGGGATCGAATAAAAGGTTGCTGAATGGGGGAGGATATATATAGAAGATAAAGGGTTACTTGTGGTTTGTGTCTAACTTTAAAATATATATAAATCTAGCTAGCGGAATATATATGGAGTAGTTACAAGAAAAGATAGAGGCCATGTGCAAGAGAACAAAAGATATATATGTTTGTCCACATAAAGTACCTACTACCTACCACAGCTACCACAGTGTGGGACTGACCTTTTCGTGCAAATTGGGTCATATTATACAGAATTGGCCGGCGTGTTTACGAGGATCAAAAGCAACAACTGATCGAGTTCAAATACTATAAGAAGCGTACTGTTACATTAACTCATGTATGTTCTTATCATTTGAACTTTGAAATATACTGTATATATTTATCTACCTACGTGTGGTGTTAATTGAATCTTAAGTGTCCAATCCATGAACTAGCTCACATCTTTATATTAAATTAAAACATACTCTGGTTTCACAATTGTACCTTAGGTCTATATATGATGAACATGAAGACAATGCACACTTGTCAACTCTCTTTTGATAGTTTACATACATAATCATATATTAATATACTCGAAGGAAATATACATATATATATATATATATATAGAGAGAGAGAGAGAGAGAGAGAGAGAAGATACAGGGTTAGTTGTGGTTTGTGTCTAACTTTATACTATTTATAAATCTAGCTAGCGGAATATATATGGAGTAGCTACAAGAAAAGAGGCCATGTACAAGAGAACAAAATATATATATGTTTGTCCACATGAAGTACCTAATAACTACCACAGTGTGGGACTGACCTTTTCGTGCAAATTGAGTCATATTATACAGAATTGGCGTACGTGTTTACAAGGATCAAAAGCAACAACTGATCGAGTTCAAATACTATAAGAAGCGTATTGTTACATTAACTCATGTACGTTCTAATCATTTTGTCAGCATGAATTGTACTTTTTAATGTATTTATATAAATTGTTATAGTTAGGATAGTTGACCGTAGAATATATTATTATTATATTGTGTAATATATTCTAACTATGTATAGGTTGACCATTCGTAGAATATATTATTACTATATTGTCTAATATATTCTAACCATGTATAGGTTTATTATGCGGAGATTTACCACATAGGATTTAGGTTTCTTACTTTCGACACATCTTGTCACCTATATAAACCATTGTTTATCTCATATCTTATATATCAATACAATATACAGTTTCTCTCTTTTATATTTTTAACGTGGTATCAGAGCTAGTCTATGAATTTTTTTTTTCTTTTTCGTATTCCGAATATTGTATTTCGAATTTTGTTCCTGTTGTTAGTATAAATGACGATTAAGTACTTCATGCAGGCGCAACTACCGTACTAACCCTGACTTCGGCACTGCAGATTATAGTCCACTAAGACAATTATACATTTCCAACTGGAATTATACTGGATAAGACTAATTACTCATTATGGTTTTAACTCATGGAGATGCAAATTGGCGCTCGTAACAAGGCTGGGTATCTCACCGGAGAAGCGACAAAACCCACACCTGGAGATCCGAAATTGGAGACATGGATAATCGAAAATCATCGAGTCAAGAGTTGGCTCATTGACTCGATGAGCCCATCATTGATGCAGCGATATTTATTCGTTTTCCCATGACTAAGAAGATATGGGAGGCAGTGTCTAGAACCTTTTATGAAGGATCGGATGAAGCGTGTATTTTTTAATCCACATAGGTAAAATAGGGGAGTACAGAAGAAACAATATGAACCCAATCCCAAAGCCAAGACTAAGTACCCAATTACTAATTATGTTTCCCCCCATAGGTTGTCAGAATCGTATGCACTTTCTGTTAATCAATTGTGTGATACTCCCTAATTTTGGAACACGGGTTGATCAAGTCCGCGCACAAAATCAGGGGATATCAAAACAATTAAAGTATTTAAACAAGCACAGATTACAAAATGAAATAAAGAATAAAATAAAACACTAAAGAAATCTAATTAATAATAAATCCATTAATAACTTCCAAATGGTTACAAATTGGGAATTCCGTAACTCAAGGACCCCTTAACCATAAGTTACTATTTAGAATTCCAACAAAATAAATACTAATAACAACTAAAACAATAATAATATCATACTTTTAAATAAACAAAAGGAATGGATAAGTCCACCAGCTGCGGATCCTCAACCTTGAGACTTGACCTTCTAACAACCTGAAAAAAAAAAAAAAATCGCGGGTTAAACCCTACGAGCAAGTTCTCTCTACCAAGCCTCTGAAAACCAATAAACAGATCACTTTTACCAAAACCATTCCTAATAAAGTTTTAACTTTAATATACGATGCTAAAAATATATATAAATACTTATATATGTAGTACAATAATCCTATCTATTAATAGGGTATTAAATTGTCAAAAAATCACTCACCAATGATTAATTATCAGTCATACCTAGACCAAGCCCCCCCTTTATAATTTTCTCATAAAGTAAACTCCACTCACCTTAACTCCATCTTAAACAGTAATTTAGTCATTTAAACAATAACTCACAATATAAGAAGAAAAAAAATCCAATAAATCCAAAATCCAATAATACTTTTGATCATTTAAATTACATATCAAAAATTTAAACTTTGACAAATCATCCATGTCTCCACCACTATTATTTTATTAACATATATAAAATAATACCTTAACTTGTATATACTAGATTATTCTAGTCATAATTCAACCTATATACACCATAACCTTAGATGGCATTTAATCATCTAAACATATAGCAATTTAAATATGCATCGGCAAATCAACCATGCCATTTATAAATATATCTATTTATATACTAGCAATTCAACCATGCTTTCTTAAGTATATTTACTTGCACCATTAATTAGCAACTCAACCATGCTTCTCATATATGAAATTTATTCATATCTAATAAGGCAGTATATTGAAGGCTTTGGCAACTCATCCATGCCAACAATTCAACCATGTACCAATCTTAAACTTAACAAGAAGTTAATCCATACGTAGACATCTCATGCATCTTACATGCATAACATTAATTTAATAATCAGTCAATCCAGATATTCTTAAATAATATATATATATATATCTATATATATATATATATCAAATTACATATATATATAATCATATATTAATTAATCCATACGTTACATATATATAACAAATATTTATATATACACACTTCCTTCCAACCAAATTATCAATTAATTATAATCACACTAAATAGATGCAATTAAATATCGTAGTAGCATCCTACAACCCTCAAACATCTAAAATATATCATCTAATGATTAATTTCAAAATTAACCAGCTTGAAATCAATCCTGGAACATCATCGGACCCCACTGGAACCTTCCGGAACATCACACGCATCCCCACGCGCCCTCACGTGCCGCCACAAGCACCTCCACTTGCTGCACGCGCCCCCACGCGCAAGAACACTGGCAAGCGCGTCCACGCGCCCTCACGCACCCTCTACACTCTCAGCGCGTGTTGGCAGCCCCTCATTGGCTGTCCTCCGTGTTTTAGTGAGCCGCGATGTACCGGATCAGCTCCCATTCATCAACCACATCTAAGCCATTAATTGCCGCATGTGCATCAACTTACAATGTGCCGCAATACACTGAATCCCTCTTGTTTTAAATTTTAAACTTCAATGGCTCAGATCCACACACACACTAAGTTATGGTATACGAGCCACACTGAATCAAAACCCATATTTGATATGCCAATTCATGTTAACCTCCGGTACGTATATATGAACAATATATATATATATTGATACACAGAAAATATATAAATAGATTCTAAAAACATAAAATATTTCAAAAAAATTACCATAAAATCTCAGAAAATTCTAAAAAAAAATCCCAAAAGCTTAGTTTAATTGTTTTGGGCCTAGTTGAAACATATAATTAAATTAAGATCTATTTAATTTAATTAATCATGCTACACAAGGTTAAAGCAACCTATAAAAATTTCAAAAATATAATTTAATCAACCTAACCTCACGTACAAGATTTAAATTATTAGAACAAGACATACCCCTATTCACATGTTTAAATTCTATAATTTTATTTTTTAAAAATAAAATAAATATATAATTTTGATACTCAAGGTGCTGAGTTTATGAATTCTAAGAGGAGAAGTAAAGAAGAACTTGCCTTTCTTTTCCAAATCCGGTCTCCTTTTCCTTTGATTCGGCCTCCTCTTCGTTAGCCCTTCTTCTTCTTTCTCTAACTCTCTTATTTTGCTAACGTGGAAAAACTCCTAACCCTAAAGTCTTATGTGTCTATTTATACAAAAAAAAAAAAAAAAAAAAAAAAAAAAATCTAAATCATTTTCCTATTATGATTACCATATTAAAGAAATAATATTTATCTTTTAAATAATATATATACACACATATATTTTAATATAAATATGTATATTACCTTCCATATACAACCTTTAGTTAAATAAGTTATATATATATATATATATATATATATATATATATATATAATGACATATTTACTCCTCCACTTGATTATTAATTAATTAAATTTATATACATATAATTATATATATATAATTATGCAAAGATAATTTTTAAATATCTTCATAACCATGGGTGCAAGGATAATTATTAAATATCTTCATAACCATGGGCCTTTAATAATTAACCCACAAGGATTCATTCAAGCCCAATACCACATCCGTTGGTCCAACTTCCCTTAAACTCAATCCAAATAATTTAAATATATAAAATAATTAATCAAACACTTAAATTATTGAAAACTAATTACATGAAGCACATTCTCAAAATAAGAATTTAAAACTAAATCACACCATACCAATAAAAACGATAATCAAACATACACACAAACAATCAACACATCATCACGAAATATAATTTGATTAGAATAAGACAATTAATCTACACACGTAATAAAACAAATCATTTTTAATAAAATAAAATAAAATAAAAGCAATTACTCATAATTAAATCAAACAAATCATTTACAAAATAAAATAAAATAAATTAATTTTAATTAATAAATCCTTTTAAAATATCGGGGTATTACAAATTGTCCACTGTGTCTATTCCTAGTAGTGTGCAGGATGCATTGGCAGATCCAAAGTGGACCAGGGCAATGAATGAAGAAATAGAAGTTCTTCAGAGGAATTACATTTAGAAACTTTGTCCATTGCCCAAATAGAAGAAAATGATTGGGGGTAGATGGGTGTACGTTCACAGTGAAACTCAAGGCTAGCTGATGGCAATATTGATAGGTACAAAGCGATCGAGGTTAGTTGCGAAGGGATATACACAGAAGTACGGAGTGGATTATTAAAAGACTTTTGCTCCGGTTGCCAAAATTAATATCATCCCCATTCTTATATCGATAGCAGCAAATCAAGATTAGCTTTTGCAACAATTCGACGTCAAGAATGCTTTCCTCAATAGAGATTTAGAAGAAGAAGTCTACATGGAGTTACCCCCTATAGCTAAATGCAAATCCTCGTGTAGAACTGAAGTGTGTGTGTAAATTGAAGAAGACGTTGTATGGTCTGATGGAAACAGTCACCCCAGGCTTGGTTCTGAAGGTTCTCCTCCACAATGAAGGAATTTGGCTATAAGAAAAATAATTCGGATCACACTTTATTTATAAAACACAAAGAGGGGAAGGTAACGGCATTGATTGTATATGTAGATGATATGGTCTTGATAGGAGATGATCCAGGTGAGAAAAAAACATTACAAGAGTACCTGGCAGCAAAATTTGAAATGACAATATTTGGGTCCAACCCAAGTTGGATAAAGTTCATCCAACCTGAGTACGTGGCCTAATTATTTCATGACAAGTGTCCAATAGTATTTTTGGATTTAAGTTGGGTATTACCCAGGTTTGACCCGTTGCTCTAACATTTTGAAGGGACCAAAATAGCCCCATCTTCTCCCCTTTCATTCTCTCTCTACCAAGCTTTCAGAACTTTTTGTTTTTTGGCTTTGCTTTGAGAACTTTCTAGATCGCTAAACCTCCCCTAAATCAGTCGGTAGCTACCCTTCTCTCTATCATCAAGTCGCTTTTTTTCTCTCTAAACCAATCAGAATATCAGTTAGATATAATCGCCCATGACAACTCCTTCACAGCTAGGGTTTTACATGTCCCCCATTTTCTCTCTCCTAACAATTTATAGTGAGTATGTGTGTATGTGTGTTTTATATAATAGAAAGAAAAATTGGGTGTAGAAGAGCATAATGGGTAAGAAAATTTAACCACTCAGAAGCAAGACAGAGTACTTTCCATCACCAACGCCAACGACAGCAGAGTCGGCGCCGACGTCAGCGGCCGGAACTCCCTCGTGCATCGTGGCCGCCAGATCCACCAGACCTTCAACAACATCAACATCACAATCCTCTGTGGCTTCGGCACCATTATCGTCCTCCACGGCACCATCGGCGAACGGTAACATTGATTTGGGTACGATCTATGGGACTAATTTGGTCTTGTTTATAATTGGTGATGAGGTTGTGTTCGGTGGGTGAGTAGTGGTGGTAATTAGTGATCGTTGTGTTTGGGTCTAATTTAGGTGATCTTGATATATATGAGACTAATTTCGTCTTGTTATAATTGGTGATGGGGTTGTGTTTGGTGGTGAGCAATGGTGGTAAATATTGATGGTTGTGTTTGGGTGGTGTCGGTGGTGGCAACGTGCAGAGTTTGAGACGTGGGTAAAGAAGGGTAGGGAGAGAATGAAAGCGGAGAAGATGGGGCTATTTTGGTCCCTTCAAAATGTTAGTGCAACGGGTCAAACCCGGGTAATACCCAACTTAAATCCAAAAATATTATTGGACACTTGTCATAAAATGATTGGGCCACGTACCCAAGTTGGATGAACTTCACCCAACCTGGGTTGAACCCAAGTACTGTCCAATTTGAAATAAAAGATCTCGGTCATCAATTTAAGTACTTTTTAGGAATTGAGGTCTTAAGTTCGAAAGTTAGAATTTCCCTATCATAACGGAAATATGTGTTAGATCTTTTTAACTGAGACTGAAATATTAGCCTGCAAACCTGTAGAGACACCTATAGAGATGAATCACAAGCTTGGAAAGTCTGTGGATCAGGTCCCAACTGACAAGGGACGTTATCAACGGTTAGTCGGGAGACTAATCTATTTGTCACACACAAGGCCGGACATAACCTATGCAGTAAGTGTGTTGAGCCAGTTCATGCATGCACTGAGTGAAGAACATATGAATGCAGTGTATCGGATCTTAAAGTATTTGAAGAGTGCACCAGGAAGAGGATTGCTATTCTCCAAGAATGGGGTCCATGGAATTGAAGGATATACAGATTCTGATTAGGTAGGGAGTCAGACTAATAGGAGGTCCACATCGGGTTACTTTACTTTTGTGGAAGGTAAACTTATCACTTGCAAAAACAGAAGGTGGTTTCTAGATCAAGTGCAGAAGCTGAATTCCGAGGTATGGCTCATGGTGTGTGCGAATTACTATTGGCCAAACTTATATTACAAGTTTGGGGATTGATTATGAGAAGCCGATAAGTGTACATTGTGATAATGTGATACCCCTCGGATCCGAGACACGAGGGAATACAAATTGAATTAAAGAAATAAAAATAATAAATTGAAAGAAACTAGAATAAAAATCCTCAAAACATAATTATTTAAATCCATTAATCCAAAACTCCATAAGTTTACAACTCGGGAATCCATCCATTAAAATCATAATAATAAAAGAAAATAAAACACCATTTAAATAAACCAATCCACAAGTAATTTAAACAACACAAGACAAACAAGCATGTAATCGATTAACAATCAAATAATCAATTAAGTCCAACACACAAGCAACTAAACAATTTAAATAATAATAAATTAAAAATTCAATTAAAACAATAAATTAAATACCAGGACTATCCTTCTGAAATTAGGGGTATTACATTCTTCCCCCTTAATAAAAGGAATTCCGTCCTCGGAATTCGCTCTTACCTTCTTCCAATTTTTTTAGGAAACTGCAAGCGAATGACATTCTCCCCTTCCCAAGTAGACTCAGCCTCATTGTGATGACTCCACTGAACATGCACCATAGGAATAACCCTATTACGAAGGATTTGATCCTTATGGTCGACAATACGACTCGGTAGCTCCAATATGTTGCATCCGGCTGCAACTCTATCTCTTCAACATAGATATGCGGATACCGATCCTCATCTCGCAGAAATTTCCGCAACATGGAAACATGGAACACATTGCGTACGCGATCCAAATTATCCGGCAATGCCAACCTATAAGCTACAACCCCAACTCGATCTGTAATCATGAAAGAACCAACAAACCGTGCTGACAACTTTCCTTTCTTCCCAAAGCGCATTACTCTTCTCATAGGAGACACTTAGAGTAGAACCTGATCCCCAACCTGAAACTCTAAAGCACGAGTACGCCGATCAGCATAACTCTTCTGCCTACTCTGAGCAGTGTACAAACGATCCCGAATAAGAGCTATCTGCTTAGAAGTATCCTTGATGAACTCAGGACCCAAGAATCTGCTCTCTCCAACCTCCATCCAACAAACAGACGATCGACATGGTCGGCCGTATAACGCCTCAAATGGTGCTATTCCAATAGTCTTTTGAAAACTATTGTTATAAGCAAACTCCACAAGCAGTAAGTAATCCTCCCAGTGGCCCTTAAAATCAAGCACACACGACCAAAGCATATCTTCCATAATCTGATTAACCCTCTCAGTCTGTCCATCAGTCTAAGGATGATAAGCAGTGCTAAGGTGCAACTCTGTACCCAAAGCCTGCTGAAAACTCTTCCAGAATCCTGACACAAAGCTCGAATCTCTGTACGATATAATAGACACCGAAATACCATACAGCTTCACAATCTCCAAAACGTAAAGCCTCGCCAACTGCTCCGTAGTGAAGTCAGTGCGAATAGGTAGGAAGTGAGCTGATTTAGTCAACCTATCCACGATGACCCAAATGGAATTATAACCCTTGAAAGAAATGGGTAATCCTTCTACAAAATCCATAGAAATGCTTTCCCATTTCTACTCCGGTATTGATAGTGGGTGTAAAGCTCCTGGCGGCCTCTGATGATCAACTTTAACCATTTGACAGGTACTACACTGAGAAACAAAAAGAGCAATGTCCCGTTTCATACCTGCCCACCAAAACTGCCGCTTCATATCCTGATACATCTTGTCTCCTCCTGGATGAACAGAAAACTCAAAATGATGAGTCTCAGTCATCACGTCCTTCCTCAAATTGTCAGCAGAAGGTACCACGAAGCGTCCCTTGTACCTCAAGCCCCCGTCAGTCCCAACATAGTAAAATGAAATCTCCCCAGAAGCTATCTCTGTAACCTTGTCAATGCACTGCTAATCCGTGAGTTGTGCCTTCAAAACCTTGTGAATGATAAAAGGTGTAACTACCATACAAGCCATAAACGTATTTGACAATTCATCCACCTTCTTCAACGCATTCCACTCAGTAGTGAATAGAGCAGAAAGATTACCAACAGGTCGGCGACTGAGTGCATCCGCCACCACATTCGTTTTCCCTGGATGATACTATATAAAAAAGTGATAGTCTTTTACAAACTCCAACCATCTGTGTTGTCTTATATTCAGTTCCCGCTGAGTAAACAAATACTGCATACTCTTGTGATCATTAAATAACCTGAAGGACTCACCCAATAGATAATGCCTCCAAATATGTAAAGCAAAGACCACAGCTGCCAACTCCAAATCATGCGTTGGATAATTAAGCTCACGAGGCTTAAGCTTCCGAGATCTATAAGAAATCGGTCGCTCCTCCTGCATCAAAACACATCCAAGACCCTGCAAAGAAACATCCGTGTAAACCAGATACTCTATTCCGCTCTGTGGAATAGACAAAACTGGTGCAGAAGTCAACTTAGTCTTCAGCTCATCAAAGCTTTCTGACAATGTTCATCCCACACAAACCGCACACCCTTCTTAGTCAGATGAGTGAGTAGTCCCGCTATCTTTGAGAACCCTTGGATGAACCTCCTGTAATATCTCGCCAAACCGAGGAAACTCCATATCTCATTAGGTGAAGTAGGCTGTCCCCACTCAACCACCACTAAAACCTTGGCCGGTTCCACCGCTATCCCCTTTTCTGACACCACGTGACCCAGAAACTTCACTTCTCGCTGCCAAAATTCACACTTCTCGAACTTGGCATACAACCGGTGTTCACGAAGCGTCTGCAACACAATCCGAAGATGTCTAGCATGATTGCCCTCCGACTTAGAATAAATCCAAAATGTCATCTGTGAAGACAATGACAAATTGATCTAAATAAGCCTTGAAGACTCTGTTTATTAAATCCATGAACACTGTTGGTGCGTTAGTCATCCCAAACGGCATGACACAAAACTCATAAGAACCATATCTCGTGAGAAACGCTGTCTTAGGGACATCCTGCTCCTTAACTCTCAACTGATGATACCCAGAACGCAGATCAATCTTGGAGAAGTCTATGGCTCCCCTTAACTGATCAAATAAGTCATCAATCCTGGGCAAATGATACTTGTTACGAATCATAACCTTGTTCAACTCCCTGTAATCTATACACATGCGAAGCGAACCATCCTTCTTCTTCACAAACAGAACCGGTGTTCCCCGGGGTGAAGTACTCCTGCGAATGAAACCCTGGCTAAGTAGCTGCTGAATCTGATCCCTCAACTCGCGCATTTTCACTGGTGCCATCCTATAGGGTGCCCTAGCAATAGGCATGGTGCCTATAGCTAAGTCTATCACAAATTCGATCTCGCGACTTGGTGGCAACCCTGGAATTTCCTGAAATACATCCGGGAAATCCTATACAATTGGTATGTTATCCAATGATAGTCCCCTCCTCCGTTTCCTCCTCCACATGGAACAAATAAGTGCTAGTGACCCCGCTAGAACGCGGCATAGCTACGACATACATGTCCTGACCAGGTATAGTAAACACAATAGACCTATCAAAACAATTAACTTGGGCATGGTAGTGAGACAATCAATCCATCCCAGGTATCACATCACAAGTGTGCATGTCCAGGACTAATAGATTGGCTAGGAATCTGAGTCTGCCAATATCTAGTGTCATAGGCACATTACCCTCAAGTAAAATGATAATATTGCCTAAAGGTATGAAAACACCATAAGGTCTATCGTATACCTGTGTCACCAATTTAAACTATCCAAATCAACAATATTGAATACTCCGTAGAGCAAAACATATAACATATACAACATACTCCGAAATCTACTCATAGTTAGAATGTCATTCTATTTTGAGAATTCTTCCTTTAATATCAAATTTATCATATTGATTTAAACAAGTTCTTTTATAACTCGTTAGCAATCATCACGTCTCAACCTAACGTACCAGTTAGCAACTATCAATTTGCTTATCAAACCAAATCACTCTACTGTGATATTCCTTTATCATCGCATCATACACAATCCAATATAGTCTAATAAAACCATATGTGTATATATCTCAAAAATGCTATCACAAAACACAGTAATGATAGCCAAAACCGCTAGTTCACTTTATTAAGAATTTTTCCAAACCATAAATTGTCAAACGAATTGTAACACCCCCACATTTTCCACGCATAAGTTGATCAAGCTTATACACGAAAAACGAGGGATATCAAAAACAATTGGCAATATACAAGCATGGAATACAAAATGATGGAAATAAAAGAATTTAGACAGGAAAGAAACATTAAATAATACAACATCCATCCATCCTTTATTTAATACAGTACTTCATTACAACTTGGAAATCCTACGTCAGGGATCCCTAAATATAACCCTGAGAGTTCAACGTCAAAAGTAAATAAAAACTGAAACTGAAATACTACATAAAACTTCTACCCTGCACTGGATCGTAGGAGTAGATGAGTTCGGATGATGGTCCCACACTGCTAACCTCAGCCTTGAAACGGATACTGACCGTATCCTGAAATAACAACAATGGTGGGTCAACCCCACGAGCAAGTCCTCTCTACTATGACCCAAATCAGAGAATCAAATAAATTAATCATTATGAATCGGATGAATGCTATATCTGTATACATCCTACGGGAACTATCCGATGTATAACATGACCTCAACCAGAATAGACGGTGATCACTTAGACTCACACTAGGTGGTCAAGTGTCGCCTTTCCCTACCCGGGAAATCAGCTATTATACATGGTGTACGGTACTGACAACACAGACTATAACGAACTACACAGTGATAACACCTCGCAAAGTACTGATGAATATACTGAGCATATAAATTAGGCAACACATGCCAACAATATTAATAAATGTACCGAGAATGTCAATTTAGGCAACACATGCCAATAATATTAATAAATATACCGAGTATGTCAATTAGGCAACACATGCCAATAATATTAAACCACATACCCCGACAGCCACACATCTGTCTATCGCAACGAATGCATAAGGTATAAATGAGTCTAAACTTATTAGTCAGCTCACATGGTTCTATATGGCAACACATCCATATAATATAAATGCGACATAATAAACAGTCCATTTATTCCCTGAAATGCACACAGCATAATAATCATGGTTTATATACGATTAACAGTATAAACATCCCGTAAGATATCATGGATAATTTATCTGACTAAAACCATGGCCTTATTTAATTTAACAGTAATGTTTGATACCATTAAATACGATAATAACACTATTTATATTTAACAATGTCGTTAAATAAATCACATTAGTATCCGTACTGCGAACGAGCCAATAAATGCTTAGAAAAGATTAATCGGCCATAAGAATAAGTAACGGGTGTTAAAATAATAATTTCGTGGCCCGTTAAACCCGTAATTACCAACACAGTACCTAAAAATCCAAGTTTAAGGTTCTGGAATTTACAAAACAGGCCCTAAGGGTATTCTGGTAATTTCCAGCAGCTGTAGGGACCCCACACGCGCCCTCACGCGCCTTCCAGAGCCTCCCCACGCGCAGCCAAGCTTTCCCCACTCTCCCACGCGCCTCCACGCGCGTCTGGCATCAGCCACGCGCTCCCACGCGCGTCTGGAGAGTCCCACGCGCGCGCACGCGCTGCCACGCGCGCACTAAGGGTGCCTTGCTGACGCGGCGTCCTCCGGTTGGTTGGCTGCATCAGCTTTCCTGCATGCGCGCCACACCGGATCAATCCACCTGCATCTCCTCCATCCAACGTTCCCTGATCCGGGTGTACCGCGGTATCATGGACCGCGATGCACCGGATCGATCAGACTCCATTAATGGCCAGGATGCGCGCGTACACCCTCCTATGGTGCGCCGCGTCGCACTGGATCACTCCGGTCGTCTCCCCCACTGCCGGCGACCGGAAAACTCGCCGGAAGGTCGCCGGAAATTGCAGAAAATGCCCGGAAAAATCTAGAAAATTCTAGAAAAATCCCTAAAGTCTTATTTAATTATTTTTAGCCATTATTAGTTTCATAGGACATTAAATAAATATATACCATCCTATATAATTAAAATTCCATTAATTTAATAAAATAAAATTAATAATTTATCAACCTCCTAACCTTGGCTCTATGCATAAAAATAGGCTAAACAATTAATTTATTAATTCAAAGGGGAAAAGTAGATAATAACTTGCCTTTTTGGATTTAAAATAAATCCGCCGGTCTGCGCGTAGTTGGGTAAAATTGCCTACACCGGTCCAAGCTTCTTTCTCTTTCTCTTTTCCTTTCACTCTTATAAAATAGCTCTCTAGAATTTATACTTTGCTTCTAACTCCCTTTATTTTTTTTTCTAAGGCAAGCTAGTTAATTTATACACAAAATATATAATATAAATATTACAAATATCTAATTTATAATAACTTCTCACCCATTTCTCATATTCCTACCTATATGGCTTTAAGACAATGCTATCTTTAATCAAGATATTTGATCCACCATTCTACCATAGTAAATGAAATTCTATCCTAGTATTTAATTTTCCATCATTACATTGATTTATTATAACTATTATTATTATTATTACTAATATTATTATTAATAAATTTTTTTATTATTATATGATTATTATATTATTATTTTTTTATTATTAAACTAATATAATTATTATTATTACAAAAGAATACATTATAACATCATAATACTATATAACACAAATATAATACTTTAATTAGCTAATAATGATTAATATAAGCATAACCAACAAATAAAATTATTATTAATAATACATGCATAACTAAATGAATAAATTTACTATTTTAACATACACAATTACTTTACATGCACAATTAAATGAACATAATATAATAATGTAGTATGCACAAATAAATAAAATTAATTAACCTAACACAAAATTAATTTAAATACATTCTTTAAAATTACGGGGTATTACATTCTCCCCCCCTAATAAAGAAATTTCGTCCCCGAAATTCACTACATACCTGTAGTAAAAAGTTCTGGATACTTGGCACGGATAATATCTTCCCGTTCCCAAGTAGACTCTGTAGCATTATGATGACTCCACTGTACACGTACTAATGGAATAGTCTTCGTGCGCAGTATCTGATTCCTACGATCGAGAATACAGTAAGGTTGTTCCAAATAGGTTGCATCGGGTTGCAACTCAATCTCACCCACATCAATGTGTTGGTATCGATCTTCATCCCGTAGAAATTTTCGCAGCATAGATACATGAAAAACATTATGTACCCTATGAAGATTATCTGGTAGAGCCAGACGATAAGCTACTGCCCCAATCCGATCTGTAATCATAAAAGGACCCACAAAACGAGGCGATAACTTACCCTTTGACCCAAATCGCATTACTCCCTTCATGGGAGAAACCTTAAGCAAAACCTGATCACCAACCTTAAACTCCAAAGCACGAGTTCGACGGTCAGCATAACTTTTCTGTCTGCTTTGAGCTGTACGCATCCGATCCCTAATGATAGCGATCTTTTCTGACGTGTCCTTAATAAATTCAGGACCCAGAAAGTTGTTCTCACCAACTCCAAGCCAACAGACAGGAGACCTACACGGTCTGCCGTACAAAGCCTCAAATGGTGCCATACCAATAGTTTTCTGATAACTATTGTTATAAGCAAACTCTGAAAGCGGCAAATATTCCTCCCAATTGCCCTTAAAATCAAGAACACATGCCCGCAACATGTCTTCTAAAATCTGATTAACTCGCTCAGTCTGTCCATCTGTTTGAGGATGATAAGCAGTGCTAAGATATAGTTCTGTACCCAAAGCCTGCTGAAAGCTCCTCCAAAATCCTGATACAAACTTCGGATCTCTATCTGATACGATGGACAATGGTACACCGTGAAGTTTCACCATTTCTGCAATATACAGCTTAGCATACTGTTCTGACGTAAAGTTTGAACGAACAGGCAGAAAGTGAGCGGACTTGGTCAATCTATCAACAATGACCCAAATAGAGTTGTGATTATGCTGTGAAGTAGGTAATCCCTCTATAAAGTCCATGGAAATACTTTCCCATTTCCACTCTGGTATGGGAAGTGGCTGTAACGATCCTGGCGGTCTCTGATGATCAATCTTAATCATCTGACAGGTGCTACATTTAGAGACAAAGATAGCTATATCTCTTTTCATGCCGGCCCACCAAAACTGGCGTTTCATGTCCTGATACATCTTGTCTCCCCCTGGATGTACAGAGAACTGAGAAGTGTGTGTCTCTCTCATCACAACATTTCTCAAATTATCAGCTGAAGGTACAATTAAACGTCCCTTGTACCTCAATCCTCCATCAGTCCCTATAGAATAAAAAGGAACATCTTCGGAGGCTAACTCCGAAACCCGATCAATACACTGTTGATCTGAGAGTTGCGCTTGAATGACCTGATGAATGATAGAAGGAGTTACTACCACACATGCCATAAAAGCGTCTGCTAACTCATCAACAGTCTTCAAAGCATCCCACTCTGTTGTAAACAAAGCTGAAAGGCTGACATAGGGTCGGCGGCTGAGTGCGTCTGCTACAACATTCGCCTTCCCTGGATGATACTGAATAGAGAAATGATAGTCTTTCACGAACTCCAACCATCTGCGCTGTCTCATATTCAGTTCCCTCTGTGTGAACAAATACTGTAGACTCTTATGATCGCTAAACAATCGAAAAGTCTCCCCCAAAAGATAATGTCTCCAAATACGCAAGGCAAAAACCACTGCGGCGAGCTCTAGGTCGTGAGTCGGGTAATTAAGCTCATGAGGCTTAAGCTTCCTAGACCCATAAGAAACTGGTCGCTCTTCTTGCATCAACACACAACCCAAACCCTTCAGAGAAGCGTCGGTAAATACTAAATACTCGATTCCACTCTGAGGTGTGGCTAAGACAGGTGCAGAAGTTAACTTACTCTTCAATTCAGCAAAAGCAGTCTGACAAGAATCATCCCATACAAATGGTACATTCTTCTTAGTCAGATGAGTAAGTGGACCCGCAATTTTGGAAAATCCTTGGATGAACCTGCGATAATACCCCGCCAATCCCAGAAAACTGCGAATCTCTGTCGGTGAGGTAGGCTGTCCCCACTCCATAACGGCCGCAACCTTGGCTGGATCTACTGCTAATCCTTCTTCTGACACTACATGTCCCAGAAATTTGACCTCTTTCTGCCAAAATTCACACTTCTCAAACTTCGCAAACAACTGATGTTCTCGAAGTGTCTGCAATACTGTGCGTAAATGTCTGGCATGGTCCTTCTCCGACTTAGAGTAAACCAGAATATCATCAATGAAAACAATGACAAACTGA
This sequence comes from Cornus florida, assembly GCF_030987335.1. Classification (NCBI taxonomy): domain Eukaryota; kingdom Viridiplantae; phylum Streptophyta; class Magnoliopsida; order Cornales; family Cornaceae; genus Cornus; species Cornus florida. The sequence continues at coordinate 105,775,291 of NW_026775576.1, forward strand.
TCTAAGTATTCTCTGAATACTCTATTCATCAAGTCCATAAAGACAGCTGGAGCGTTCGTCAAACCGAAAGGCATAACACGAAACTCATAAGATCCGTACCTCGTGAGAAATGCTGTCTTTGGAACATCTTGTTCTCTGACTCGTAGCTGATGATAACCAGACCTCAAATCGATCTTTGAAAAGTAAGTAGCTCCCTTCAACTGATCAAACAGGTCATCAATTCTGGGCAACGGGTACTTGTTGCGAATAGTGACCTTGTTCAGTTCTCTGTAATCAATACAAAGACGAAGAGATCCATCCTTCTTCTTTACAAACAGTACTGGTGCTCCCCATGGTGAAGTACTCCTGCGAATAAATCCCTGGCTGAGCAACTGTTGAATTTGATCTTTCAACTCTCGCATCTCCACTGGTGCCATTCGGTACGGCGCCTTAGCAATAGGCGTAGTGCCTGGAGCTAAATCAATAACGAAATCTATCTCTCGACTCGGTGGCAAGCCTGGAATTTCCTGGAATACATCCTGGAATTCCTGTACTACCGGGATGCTGTCAAGAGATACCGCAGTCGCTTCCTGTGAGTCCTCCTCAAGAACGAATAAATAAGTGCTAGGCCCTCTATCAGGTTGTGGTACAACAAGAAGATACATCTCCTGTCCTGGTATGGAAAATACAATAGACTTTTCGTAACAGTTAACCTGAGCATGGTACTGAGATAACCAGTCCATCCCAAGTATAACATCATACGAATGCATATCTAACACTAACAAATTTGCAAGAAATCGAAGCCGGCCCATATCTATACGGATATCACCGCTATACTCTCGTAAAATTGCGCCAACTCCCAATGGTGTATAAATATTAAGAGGTTGGTCACATAACTGAGTCGTCATACCAGATAAGATAACAAAAGATCTAGACACAAAAGAATGTGATGCACCAGTGTCAAACAGTATACGAGCAGTTCTACCATGTATAGAAAACATACCCTCAATAGCCTGAGGAGCCTGCGCATTATGTGGCATGAAGTTATAAACTCTGCCATGATGCAACTGCTGTGGAGGTTGTCCCGGAGGAAATGGTGGTGCTGGAAGTGCCGGAAAATTCTGAACTTGCCCACGTGGCATCGGTGGGGCCGGTAGAGGTAATGGCTGATTAGGTCTCGGCTGCCCATACTGTCCCTGCTTAGCTTTGGGACACATCTTGGCCGGATGCCCAATCTCTCTACAGTGATAACAACGTCCCGTAAAAGGACCTGCCTGCCTTCTCTGTTGATTTCCCGACCACTGTTCCTGTCCGGTCTGAGGTATCCCACCTTGTCTACCCTGATTAGGGACTCCATCCCTCTGCACATCTAGGTTTCCTTTGTTTTTCTTCCAAGGTTGATGTCCTTGAAATCTGCCCCGATCATTGGACTTGGCACCACTGTTGCTTCCTTTCTCCACTGTCTGGTAGTCTCGGTTAGTCCGCTTATCTCCCTTGGACTTCCGGTAATCACTCCTCATCTGGCAGTGCTGTAAGGCGGCATTAACCACCTGGATATAAGTAGTATATGCCGGACTACCTAAGATCACCACTTTAATCGGCCATATTAACCCCTTCACAAAGCGGTCTCTCTTCTTTTCTTCCGTATTGACCTCCTCTGGTGCAAATAATGACAAATTTATGAACTTCTGTTCATACTCAGCCACAGTCATCTCTTCCTGTTGCAGATCCAGAAATTCGGTCTTCATCGCTGATCTTACTGACATAGGAAAGTACTTGTCGTCAAAACGAGTCTGAAATTCAGCATACGTCAATCTGATCCTCTCATCGACAGTAGTAATAGACTCCCACCACTGCAATGCATTGCCTATCAGCATAAACGTAGCCAGCATCTGTTTCTGCACTTCGGTACAGATTACCATCCGAAGATGACGCTCGCTCTCCTGTTTCCACTGATATGCTAACAGGACATCTGTGGACCCCGCAAACGTTGGTGGATTTCCCCGGATGAACGAATGACGAACTTTGTCCCATGACATTGGCTGTGCCACTGGTTCAGGAACAGGTACTATCGGAGGAGGTTGCTGGTTTCGTAGAGCAGATGCTACTCCTGCTGCCACAGCTCGTGCAATGATGTCAGCAACTTGAGGAGAAAATTCCTGATTCTCATTTTGAGTTGGGGAAATACTGCGATGACGGTTCGCATTCCTTGTCCCACGCCGAGACATCCTTCTTTTAAATTCAGAAAAAATCTAACGTCAGTACATTATAATGGACCGACTAAAAGAATACAAAGAACCCTAATACTTAGGCTCTAATTATCAGAATACACAACGCGGAAGTATAGTAATCACAGATCCCTAAGACACTCGAACCTGGAATGCTCTGATACCAACTGTAACACCCCCACATTTTCCACGCATAAGTTGATCAAGCTTATACACGAAAAACGAGGGATATCAAAAACAATTGGCAATATACAAGCATGGAATACAAAATGATGGAAATAAAAGAATTTAGACAGGAAAGAAACATTAAATAATACAACATCCATCCATCCTTTATTTAATACAGTACTTCATTACAACTTGGAAATCCTACGTCAGGGATCCCTAAATATAACCCTGAGAGTTCAACGTCAAAAGTAAATAAAAACTGAAACTGAAATACTACATAAAACTTCTACCCTGCACTGGATCGTAGGAGTAGATGAGTTCGGATGATGGTCCCACACTGCTAACCTCAGCCTTGAAACGGATACTGACCGTATCCTGAAATAACAACAATGGTGGGTCAACCCCACGAGCAAGTCCTCTCTACTATGACCCAAATCAGAGAATCAAATAAATTAATCATTATGAATCGGATGAATGCTATATCTGTATACATCCTACGGGAACTATCCGATGTATAACATGACCTCAACCAGAATAGACGGTGATCACTTAGACTCACACTAGGTGGTCAAGTGTCGCCTTTCCCTACCCGGGAAATCAGCTATTATACATGGTGTACGGTACTGACAACACAGACTATAACGAACTACACAGTGATAACACCTCGCAAAGTACTGATGAATATACTGAGCATATAAATTAGGCAACACATGCCAACAATATTAATAAATGTACCGAGAATGTCAATTTAGGCAACACATGCCAATAATATTAATAAATATACCGAGTATGTCAATTAGGCAACACATGCCAATAATATTAAACCACATACCCCGACAGCCACACATCTGTCTATCGCAACGAATGCATAAGGTATAAATGAGTCTAAACTTATTAGTCAGCTCACATGGTTCTATATGGCAACACATCCATATAATATAAATGCGACATAATAAACAGTCCATTTATTCCCTGAAATGCACACAGCATAATAATCATGGTTTATATACGATTAACAGTATAAACATCCCGTAAGATATCATGGATAATTTATCTGACTAAAACCATGGCCTTATTTAATTTAACAGTAATGTTTGATACCATTAAATACGATAATAACACTATTTATATTTAACAATGTCGTTAAATAAATCACATTAGTATCCGTACTGCGAACGAGCCAATAAATGCTTAGAAAAGATTAATCGGCCATAAGAATAAGTAACGGGTGTTAAAATAATAATTTCGTGGCCCGTTAAACCCGTAATTACCAACACAGTACCTAAAAATCCAAGTTTAAGGTTCTGGAATTTACAAAACAGGCCCTAAGGGTATTCTGGTAATTTCCAGCAGCTGTAGGGACCCCACACGCGCCCTCACGCGCCTTCCAGAGCCTCCCCACGCGCAGCCAAGCTTTCCCCACTCTCCCACGCGCCTCCACGCGCGTCTGGCATCAGCCACGCGCTCCCACGCGCGTCTGGAGAGTCCCACGCGCGCGCACGCGCTGCCACGCGCGCACTAAGGGTGCCTTGCTGACGCGGCGTCCTCCGGTTGGTTGGCTGCATCAGCTTTCCTGCATGCGCGCCACACCGGATCAATCCACCTGCATCTCCTCCATCCAACGTTCCCTGATCCGGGTGTACCGCGGTATCATGGACCGCGATGCACCGGATCGATCAGACTCCATTAATGGCCAGGATGCGCGCGTACACCCTCCTATGGTGCGCCGCGTCGCACCGGATCACTCCGGTCGTCTCCCCCACTGCCGGCGACCGGAAAACTCGCCGGAAGGTCGCCGGAAATTGCAGAAAATGCCCGGAAAAATCTAGAAAATTCTAGAAAAATCCCTAAAGTCTTATTTAATTATTTTTAGCCATTATTAGTTTCATAGGACATTAAATAAATATATACCATCCTATATAATTAAAATTCCATTAATTTAATAAAATAAAATTAATAATTTATCAACCTCCTAACCTTGGCTCTATGCATAAAAATAGGCTAAACAATTAATTTATTAATTCAAAGGGGAAAAGTAGATAATAACTTGCCTTTTTGGATTTAAAATAAATCCGCCGGTCTGCGCGTAGTTGGGTAAAATTGCCTACACCGGTCCAAGCTTCTTTCTCTTTCTCTTTTCCTTTCACTCTTATAAAATAGCTCTCTAGAATTTATACTTTGCTTCTAACTCCCTTTATTTTTTTTTCTAAGGCAAGCTAGTTAATTTATACACAAAATATATAATATAAATATTACAAATATCTAATTTATAATAACTTCTCACCCATTTCTCATATTCCTACCTATATGGCTTTAAGACAATGCTATCTTTAATCAAGATATTTGATCCACCATTCTACCATAGTAAATGAAATTCTATCCTAGTATTTAATTTTCCATCATTACATTGATTTATTATAACTATTATTATTATTATTACTAATATTATTATTAATAAATTTTTTTATTATTATATGATTATTATATTATTATTTTTTTATTATTAAACTAATATAATTATTATTATTACAAAAGAATACATTATAACATCATAATACTATATAACACAAATATAATACTTTAATTAGCTAATAATGATTAATATAAGCATAACCAACAAATAAAATTATTATTAATAATACATGCATAACTAAATGAATAAATTTACTATTTTAACATACACAATTACTTTACATGCACAATTAAATGAACATAATATAATAATGTAGTATGCACAAATAAATAAAATTAATTAACCTAACACAAAATTAATTTAAATACATTCTTTAAAATTACGGGGTATTACACGAATAATCGTAAAATATTCTTTAACATAATTCTAGTGCACGCGATTAAATCCGTACTACACTTTTTTAGTAATATCTCCATTACTACTAGCAATTAAACTACTCTTAGAAAAGCAGTCATCCTAGAACACCGACGCCCTCCATTTTGGATGCTCCGGTATCTCCTCCATCCTGATCTTCTTCGAGGTCTTCCTCTTCGCTTGGTTCAGCTTCGAGCACCACCGAAGTTGTGTTAGGTCCACAATATGGTCGCCAATTGTGATACCCCTAATTTTGGAACACGGATTGATCAAGTCCGCGCACAAAATCAAGGGATATCAAAACAATTTAAGTATTTAACAAGCACAGAATACAAAGATGAATAATAAAGAATAAATAAACCGCTGAAGAAAACTAATAAATAAATATTACTTAATGATTCTCCAACAATTACAATTCGGAAATCCCATAACTCAAGGACCCCTTAAAACATTATCCAATAATCCAATACTATTTAAAAGTACACAAGATGAATAGACGAATGACAGTCTCCCAGCTGCGGATCCTCAACCTCGAGATTGGAGCCTCTAATAACCTGAAAAATAAATCGTGGGTTAAACCCTACGAGCAAGTTCACTCTACCAGGCCTCTGAAAACCAATAAGCAGATCATCTCTGATCAAAACCAAACCTAATAAAGTTTTAACTTTAATAAAGCACGATATACATGTCTATATATAATTATATATACTATACTAATCACATCCATTAATAGGTTTATTAAATTTCCATATCTATTCAATAATTATTAAAATAATATTCATACCTAGACCAATCTACCATTTCATTTTATAAAAACTCCTTTGACCTTAATCCCATCCTAGTCAGTTGTCTAATCATTTAAACAACAAATTATAATAAAAGAAATACTCTATTTAATCCCAACCCGATAATGATTTAAATTGTTTAAATCACATATCCAAAATCCAAGTTTTGACAAATCATCCACGTCTTCCCCAATATTATTTTATTAATGTAAAATAATACACTAACCAGTAAGTACTAAACTATTCTCATTTAAGAATATCTAACCCTAATCCAATCCATACATACAACAACCATAGATGATATTTTAATCATCTAACACATAACAACGTAATTATGCTTTGGCAAATCAACCATGCCATTGTAAATATTTTTATTTATATATTGGCAATTCAATCATGCCTCCATAAGTATATTTATTTATACATTGGCAATTCAACCATGCCTCCGTGTATGTATATTTATACATTGGCAATTCAACCATGCCTCCACAGGTATATTTATTCATACATTTAATTAGCAATTCATCCATGCTTTCCATATATGTATTCTATTCATACAAATATTTAGGTAATATATTTAATCATTTGACAATTCATCCATGCCCACACTTTAACCATGAATTAACTTTAAAATTAAAAATACGCTAAATCATACATAGCCATCACATGCATATTATACGCATATCATGAATTTAACAACCAGCCTATTAAGATATGCCAAATAAGAATGATAATATTAATCATCTTAAATGATTTATATATATATATACCTACACATATGTTATTTAATGTATATATGTGTTTAACACCTTCTTTAATAATCCTTGATTATTTAAAATCAATATACATACATACATACATACACATATATATATATATATATATATATATATATATATATACACTTCCTTCCCTAACAAATTATTAATTTATTATATTTACACAAATTAGTGCAACTAAATATGTCAGAAATAGTGTCCTTTAAAAACTCCATATTGGTTTAAATAGTTTTCCGACACTTTCTCACTAAAACATAAATATCTCCTAGTAGGATGGGAATCTGATAATGAAATTGGTACCATTGGAAAGAAGACGAAAAATCCTTGAATTTGAGCTCAAGAATGACCCAATTTCGATTTAAAATGACTAAGTTATGACCGTTTTAATTTCTAGTGTCGAATTAGGCCAACATAGTTTCCCACGCGCGCCCACGTGCTTACTATGCACTTGCACGCGCTGGATTCAAGCCTCCTTGTGTGCTGGTATTGGCTAAGCTCTTTCAGCTACCGTGAGCTCACCACACTGAATCCATCACTTCCTTTATGCCGCATCCAATGGTCATAAATGAGTGCGCAAATGAACACGCTCACACTAGATTATTTTCTATTAACTATAATAGATCTAAGGTCCAGATCAGCGAGTGCACCATCTTCTCATGGTCTGCAATACACCAAATAATCCCATAGTTGACCAGACCACTTTTATGGTCCAGATACACATGCGCACCAAAGTTTTATGCGCCGCGATGCACCATATCAATTCACATAAGTTTAATTAATCAAATGGCCCTAATTGGCGTATACACCCTATTATCCTACACCGCGCCGCACTGGATCAATTCTTTATTGTGCCGCCGCTCCACATGCGCCAGTTACCTAGTATATATATATATATAATTATTTTCCTAACAAATAATAGGAAAATAAATCCTAATAAATTCCTAAAAATATCAGAAAAATTCCAGAAAATTACAGAACAATTCTAGAAAATAAAGAAACCATAATTAACTCTCTTGGGTCACAAATCCACCTATAGATTGATTTTAAAATATACATAACACCTATATATATCAATTAAAATCCAATAATCTAAAAATCAAATATAATAGTTTATACTTTTTAATTATTCCGATCTAACCATAATTTTTAAACAAATAAATTTAATTAAAGCCTTGATACTCAAGGTGAAATCCTTATGAGTTCTAAGAGGAAAGTTAGAGAAAACTCGCCTGAAGGTTTCGAAACGAAACCGACGCTTTAAGCTTTAATTATCTCTTCCAATTCCGACGTCCTCCTTTTCAGATCCGACCTCCTCCTTGTCAGCCCTTCTTCTTCCTCTCTCTCTATCTGTTTTATTTTTCTAACGTGTAAAACCTTTAACCCTAAAGCCTTATGTGTATTTTTATACACCTTAAATTCCAAATCCTATTCCAACTAGTATTATGAATTAAAATAATAATCTTTAAATAATTTATATCTATAAACATATATATATATATAAATATATATTCCTTCCATAATTAACTCATTAGTTAATTAAATCATATATACTTATAAATATCAATAAATATATATCTATATATATATCTTTCCATAACAATTATTAATTAATTATATTTATATATATATATATATATATATATATATATATATATATAATTGATACAAAAGTGATCATTTAAATAATTAAATAACCACGGACCTTCATTAATTAACCTAATAAGGTTTCATACAAGCCCAAGACCACATCTTTTGGTCCAACTTTCCTTAAGCCCAATCCAATTAATTGAAATAAATAAGATAATTAATTAAATACAGAAATTAAAATAACTAATTACATGAAGCACATAAACAAACAAGAATTTACAACTAAGTCATATAATACCAATAAAATCAACATACCAATAATTCAATCAATAATCAACCACACAAACAATCAATCATCATACATAATCACGAAATATAACTTAATTAAAATAAGATAATTAATCTAGCACTCAATAAAATAAAATAAATCATTGAAAAATAAAATAAAATAATTAATCCTAATTAATAAATCTTTTAAAATTATCGGGGTATTACATTAATAAATCTTTTAAAATTATCGGGGTATTACATTCTTCCCCCCTAACAAACGGAATTCCGTCCTCGGAATTCACAAATCCATGAAATAAAAACTTTGATTATTTAATTTCAAATTTCATTATTCTTTTTATCCGTGTGGAAATTAACCCATCCACACATATTCATTATTAGCAGACACATCACGTAATTAGCTAATTCCATATTTATATAATTGATAAATATAAGTACACACTAGAGACTCTCACTGGACTAAAGCAGTTTCAACCGGATAGTGGGTATCTCATGTAAAACGCACACAAAGGTGGTTACGAGTCCTCCTTCTACCAGAGCCCACACATCCTTAAACCCAGCTACCCATCTCAATCGGCAATATACGCTTCCATCCTAACCACTGATCCTGAGACTCAAGCTTATATCATGGCCCATATATGTGTGTGTGTATGTATATATATATATATATATATATATATATATATATATATATATATATATATATAATCCATTATATCCACATAAAAGTAAACTATCCAACCATATTATTTCAATGGCATACCATCCAACTATTCCGTTGACCTGACACGAATAAGTAGGACTTAACGCTATGGTTAATCCGTTCCCTTATAAATATATAGGTAGGACTTAACTTCTTTGGTTAATCCGTCCCTGAAATGCCACCGTCCCATACCGGTGTATTAAACCATACAATTCATAAATAAATAGGTAGGACTTAACTATTCCGTTAATCCGTCCCTAAAATACCTCCATATTATTTTATTGGTGCATAAATCCATAAAACCCATACTTCAAAATTAGGGGAAGACTCAACGATTTACCAATACCTTCTAAATCGGTGTCTTACCATTTCCCTGATAAGACTCAATGATTTACCATTAGGACACACTAACGGACCGAATATAGAATACAATGAATCCTAAACTTAAGCTCTAAGTAAAAGAGTACACAACGCGGAAGTCACACAACGAAAGACACCCTAGGGACACTTGAACCTGGAGTGCTCTGATACCAACTGTGACGACCCACTCCACCACATGGTATGATATTGTCCGCTTTGGGCCTGATACAAAAGTGATCATTTAAATAATTAATTATTTAATTAATTATCTTATTTATTTCAATTAATTGGATTGGGCTTAAGGAAAGTTGGACCAAAAGATGTGGTCTTGGGCTTGTATGAAACCTTATTAGGTTAATTAATGAAGGTCCGTGGTTATTTAATTATTTAAATGATCACTTTTGTATCAATTATATATATATATATATATATATATAAATATAATTAATTAATAATTGTTATGGAAAGATATATATATAGATATATATTTATTGATATTTATAAGTATATATGATTTAATTAACTAATGAGTTAATTATGGAAGGAATATATATTTATATATATATATATGTTTATAGATATAAATTATTTAAAGATTATTATTTTAATTCATAATACTAGTTGGAATAGGATTTGGAATTTAAGGTGTATAAAAATACACATAAGGCTTTAGGGTTAAAGGTTTTACACGTTAGAAAAATAAAACAGACAGAGAGAGAGGAAGAAGAAGGGCTGACAAGGAGGAGGTCGGATCTGAAAAGGAGGACGTCGGAATTGGAAGAGATAATTAAAGCTTAAAGCGTCGGTTTCGTTTCGAAACCTTCAGGCGAGTTTTCTCTAACTTTCCTCTTAGAACTCATAAGGATTTCACCTTGAGTATCAAGGCTTTAATTAAATTTATTTGTTTAAAAATTATGGTTAGATCGGAATAATTAAAAAGTATAAACTATTATATTTGATTTTTAGATTATTGGATTTTAATTGATATATATAGGTGTTATGTATATTTTAAAATCAATCTATAGGTGGATTTGT